>NC_072773.1:15557469-15714283 GCF_022539595.1 Amphiprion ocellaris
CATGCACAGAAGAATAACATGCAAACTCTGCAGGAAGATCCCAGGCTGGGACGCAAACATATATAGTATATCTTTTGTGTGTTAAACAAGCCAAGTTGCAGTTTATGTGCTGGACTGTTTTTATGTTCAGGAGCAGTGACTCCTCTGAACCTCTGTGGCTGGTTCCTAACCTCACAGTGATGACAAAAGCTCCAAGGAGATACTGACATTATCCCTCACAGAGCCTCCTCTAAAAACACACCTTGTTTTTTTTACACTTAAGACAAGCTAGCTGCTCTTGTATCTCAGCTTCCAGTCTTAATGCTAAGCTAAGCTAAACATCTATTGGCAGAGGAATGGTCCTGATCTTCTTATCTAACACTAGCAATAATGAATGATTCTTTTATAGACAGATGTCGAGTGCAGACTAGATGTAAAACAACCTCTATGTTATTCACACACACACTGATAACTATCTGGCATCCTGCCATCATCCTCCCACACATACAAGTCTGCAGCGAGTGCAGGAAATTATTCCAGCTTCTGAGAAATCCACATTTTGACCTGCAGTTCTTCAGCCTTGTCCCATTATAGGCAGAAGGCTGTGATTCCCAGGCCATACCCAAGCAGACCAGTGCAGTCCTGTCCCTGCTTTCTGTTTATTTACATTCACATTAGTCAGACTGATTCCTGTGAGCCACTTGATACAAACTAACTTCTTTTGCTCTCAGTTGAGTCACTGCATAACTTTGTGTTAACGGGCCGTTCATGTGTTGTTAATGAAGATATGCGGTGCAGAGGATTTTGGTAATTGGCTGGAAATATTTTGGGGAAGATTATACAGCATGAACTCAGCCTTCACAGATCAACTTGATGCTTATCATCACAATGCCTCATTTTTGGAAATACACAATTTCAACATTCCACAGAAGACACAGCATATCTTCCTGTCTGTTCCTAATCAAGGACCTATTTTTTCAGACTGCTGATGGGTTTGTGCCAGTTCCCAGTGCCCCAAAGTTGTTATTTTATTGTGTAGAATGTGTGTGGAAGCATGGCTGCTGTGAGTCGCTCCATGTGACAATCTCAGTAATTGCTGTTATGAATGAAGCGGTCCAACTGTCGTCCCGGACACTCTGCGTCTTTGTTGGAGGACTCTGTCATCCCCTGCAGCCAGACGCCTCATATTATAGTTTTGCTGAAAGAAACTTTGCAGGCAAACCAGGGAGAGGGAAGGAATTTCATAAAAAAAAAAAAAAAAAAAAAAAAAAAAGAAGGAATGGTAGGACTGGCAGGAAGAGGACATAGGATAGAAAACATTATGGGCAGAAGTGCATGTCACTGTTGTATGTAATACCTCAAAACCCTAAAGAGAGCTGGCAGAATATTTTTCACTCCAAGGCTTCACTTTGGATAGGCTGGGCAAATGCTGTCCCCCCCTTAAGAAACTTTAGAGTTTTGACCTGAATTAATGGGCATTTCATATCAGTTCATTCAACCCAAAGCTGTGTACAAGTCAGACGATGTTTGTTTATTTGTTTCGTTTTCCCATGACAACCTGACTTAAAGGGTCAACAAGGCCGTCTTACCACAATGCTCACATGGCATCTGTTTGTTGATTTCGTTTTAATAATAGTCCTGTGTAGGGATACTACCAGCTTTATATGTGGCAAACCTTTGCAATTATCAATATGTATCCCTCCACCCCAGCTGAGAAAGACGGATGTCTGTGGAAACTAAAATGGGGATAACATAATAAAAAGGCAAACATTTGAGAGCATAACTGTTTGTTTAGCTAATTCAGACTACTGAAGCCCCGTGTCAGCTTTAATAGGACCTTAGAGTATGGTTTTGCACATGAGTAAAAAGTAGATTTACAACTGTCTAGGGGAAGGAGGAGGATGTTATGGACAGCAAAAATGATTAAAGCAACTGTTCAACTTATAGCACATCAGCATTGTGTTATTACAGGCTGTAAAAACTCTGAACCCATCTTTAAAATAGCAATAAAATCAAATGTTTAAGGCTGAGGTAAAATGTTTCTGCAGCTGAGATAAAGAAACTCCCAAAGGTCTCACTGAGAAAAATGTATAAAAGTGTTTCAAACTCATTATCTGTAAGGGTGGTGGCTCTGTTTAAATTTTACATGTTAAAGATAAACTCCACATTTCTTTGTTGCAAGCAGATTGCATCACCCAGAGTGTAGAAATTCCTGAACTCCTCCTGCTCCTTTAACCAGACCATGTTATGCACAAGAGCAGGCCTGTAAAGAGTTATCAGCTCCTATCATGAGTTTAGATAAACTGTTTAAGTTGGAGCGTAGGAGTTCATTCAGAACTTTCTTCAAGTTGAGCGTGAGTCGGTCGTGACAGGTCAGAGGCCTGCAGTATAAACCGCCACTGCTTCATCTCTGCCTCCCTTTCCATGGTAAAACAGTTAACAGGCTTTCACATTGACACTACATGAATCATCTCTCGCTCACACACAGACACTCATTCTTGATGCTTCCCTCTGCCCCACACATCTGTAGGGTGTGTCAAGTGTAAGTCAGTCATCCAGTGCTCCCAGTACACTGGGCCTCCTCCCAGTGGGAGCAAAAAAGGGGGAGAAGTGAGGGACCACTAGTGGAAGGAGGAAGGGTGTGTCTGTGTGTGTGTCTGTGTGTGTGTGTGTGTGTGTGTGTGTGTGTGTGTGTGTGTGTGTGTGTGTGAGACTTGAGGACAGCAGAAGTTAAGTAATGGGATCAGTGGTGAGAAAACAGGTAGAAAACGATAAACTGATTAAAGCTGCAGCAGATTTTCTCTAATTGGCTGAGTAAACTCTCCGTGAAAGTTACAAAGCGCAGATTGCCCACACAGGAAGCATTCATTATCAAAACCTACAATCAAAATCCAAACAGTGCTGCATAATTGCTCTGCGTGGAGAAAGATTTACTCACCAAAGAGAGACTTTTGTCCTCTCACAGCATCACAGGCTGACAGATTAGTAAACATACTGATGTCACCTGAAATGAACTCTGGGAACAGAAAATCTTTTTCAAAACAGTTACGGTATGTCTCGCCACTATTTGGAGCTTGTGCCAGTGTGCAAATGAGCTTAGCACAGCGGAGGTCGAGCGCATGGGAGATGTGAGGAATAAAAAAGTTCATTTAAGGGAGAAGTAACGAAATTGAAAATGAGTGAAAGATTAAAGGTGGGAAAACAAGAGTGTGGGAGAGCAGAGATGTAGAGGAGGCCAAGGAGGAGGAGGAGGAGGCAGAGAGGGCAGTTTCAGTAAGAACACAACTGGGCAGTGAGCCACCACCCAGCCACTGTTTGCTCTCCCAACTTTCATTTTCCAGTCCTGTTGCGTGGGGAGTGAGCTGGAAATCCAAGGTTCAGCTCCCAAACTGAAGAGATGAATTGGCTGAACTTGTTGAGTGACTCATTCGTCTGGTTTCCGTGGAAACTTACCAAAAGGACTTTGTGACCAGAAAGTTGCAAGCTGTACACCCAAAGGACTAAGATGATTGCCGCCTATCCTCTGCTAAAAATACAGCAGTGCAGCCCTCTGGTGTGGATAAAACCAGCCTAAAACAATTCCTACAGGAAGACACTCCAAAGCTGAGTTCATCAAGTTTAAGGCATCAGTCGATTGTTCTTTCCTTTCATACACTCAGATGTCGTTATCTGAGGCAGTTTCACTAACCTTGGCATTCTTTGAATGAGTAACTCCCTGACATTCCAGAGCAAAGGGTAAATGATTGAAACTACATGTGGAGCTATGCCTCTCTGTTTCAAGGTGAAACTAGTGAACTTTAAATGACAGAATGTACAAAAATCTATCTTTGTCTCCAACTGTTATGTTCTGCAGACATGTCACGGTTCTACAAAGCTAGAAATTTAGTTTCTAAAAAGATCAGTGATGAAAATGTAGAATAAGTGTTTTACTCAATAAAATGAAGAGTAAGCAAACACAGACTATCGCAAGTGTAAGGTGAAAAATAAACCATGTGAAATTTTAAACAGCTCTCAGTGGCAAGTGGAGACTATAAAACTGTCTCACTATGGCCACAGACCCAGCTCCACCCTAACGTTTACCTCCATCTTTGCTCACACACCCTCATCCACAAGGCCTATGGTGGCCCATAGTTTTGTGGAGTGTAAGTGACAACGTATCATTCTACATTTTTACAAAAGCCAAGAATGACTAGTTCGCTATGACATAACACTGGACCTTGTTGAGAAATATCTTGCGTTTATCCCCTTCTAAACTCCTATCCATGTTGCTGATAAATTAAGGAATGTCTGTATGTGTGAGTGTGTCTGTTCTTCACTTTTCTCATCAGCTGTTCATCCTTTCTACTTGAAATTTGCCAGATGTATTGCTGGGGACCTGAGGAAGTGCAGTGTTTTGTGGCTCAAAGTGGTTTTCTGTTATGCTTTCACATCAGTATCCTCAGTTGTCCTTTGGCTGCTTGTGGTTGGAACTCAAGTCACCCCTGTTGCAAGGCAACATCATCAAAGTCAAACTTAGGATGTCACATAATGATGTTACATTCTGACACCATAGATTTGCCTTTGCTGATGTCATATGATGTTCCAGCAGCATTGCACTAGAGATGCATTTATATATGGACTTTCGGATTGTTACCACAGACATCAGATTTAAAGCTCCAGTGCACTGAGAAACACCAAGATTTACCGGGAACAGATAGGATTAATCAGCATTGTGTGAACTTGTTTGGCTTGAACACAAAGAATGTTCATTTATATTTATAAATCCCACACTCTAGCTTTAAAACCACCATCAGATTTTAAAGAGCACATTGTACAGAGACCTCTTTGTTTCCTTATTACTTCTCTTTACCTAACCCCGGTTAATCCACTTACTGCTGGATGCTGTTCCAAAGAGGGGGAACTCTAATTATAGAGATTGTTTGGAAGATTTTTTTTGATGGGAGGAATTCCATCACAGGAAGGGAAGGTCCATATTTAAAGAGCTCCAAAAAGTTCCACCGACCTTCTGTCATAACAGCATGCCCAGGAAGGGTGACACGCAAACACAAATACATCTGGTTCAAAGCCACACACAGGCACATCTGCATACCTCATTTTCCTGCAGTCTACTATCACACAAAAGATCTGTGTAACATAATCTTGACAAAGCTTCACCTTGTTTCCCCTTGTGAGGCATAACTCGAAGTAGATGAGGCAGAGAGTTAGAACAAGTACCACAAAAGATAGGAACTAAGCTGCTAAGGCTTCTTTCTAATGGTTTGCAGTAAAACAACAGGCATTTAGTAGACTACCTATATAGCTCAAACATAGAATGAATCTGGTTAATATCTAATGATTTTCCATATAGTGACTTCAAAGCTCTTTTTTTGTTTGTTTTGTTTTGTTTTTTGTTTGTTAGGAAGCAGAAGGAGACACAATGAAGGCTGTGGTAAAACAGCTTGCTGTGATGATAATATTTTACAGTGAGACAAACAGAAGCAGAAACGCTGCTTGACAGCAGTGTTCGCTGCTGTTAGTAGTAGCGTGATAGCCACAAACATACCAATTTCAACTTTCACTTCAGATTTACCGACTCTATATACTCTCCACATTACCAGATAATCTAGGCCTAATGCTGCTTCAGATCAAGGAACCCAGACCAATTTTTTCCTCCTAATGTGAAGAGGACTTCTGTATTATGAGCTTAGCATGAGCAGATCTATTCAAACCCTGTCAGATTACATGGGATGTGTCTGTAAGTTGCCATTTTCAGGTATCTTGATGGATGTGCTGTTTGGGCTTTGGCTGGGCTGCTCAAGGGCAACCAAGGACTAGTCCCAAAGGCACTCTAAAGTTTCCTTGTCTGTATGCTTTGATTCATTGTCATGCTGAAAAAAAAGAAGGATTAAATTTTCTTCAGTCTGAGGTCTGGAGTAAGTTTTCTATAATTAATCCTCCCCTCAGTTCTGATAAATTTCCCTGTCCCTGCTACTGCTGAGAAGCACCTTCATGGCATGATGCTGCCACCATCATGCTTCACTCTAGGGATGGTGTTAACAGGTGATGAGCATTTCCTGATCTACACTGAATGTGGTGCTTGGTGTCCAAAAGAGTTATTGTTTTATTAGAGCTTTTTTTTTCTCCTGCTCTCAAGGCAACAACTCAAGGCAATTAAAGGACCTTACTGGCGGAGTGTAGCTGAGATGGTCGTCTTTAGGTAGGTTCTTGCATTTCTGCACTTCTGAAGCAGTTACAGTGACAATTGTGTTCTTGATCAGCTCAATGACCAATGACCTACTTCCCTGCTTGCTCAATTTGTCAGTCAGCCAACTGTAGGAAGAGTCTAAACTTTCTCCATTTCACAAGTATTGAGGCCACTGTGCTCGTGGAAACTCTCAGATCTATGCCTCGCCGTTCTTTCAGTTCTTCCACAGTTCTTGGATTTCATGGTTTTGTCCTGACATGTAGTGTGGATTGAGGGACTTAAGCTACACAGGTGTCTCGCTTTCTAGACTATAGTCATTTCACTTTGGCATAGGTGCACTTCAGGCAAATCCTGGATGCTTCTCAATGGGTAATTAATGCAAACAGGACACGTGGTACATACCAAACTGTCACCACAATCAAAACATTAAAGCAGACTCATCCTCTGAGACGATGAACATACAAACATTTCTGATTAGATTTTTTTTATTTTTGAAAATTTATTTTGAACATTTTAACATAAAGAGAAAACAGGAAAAGACAATGAATAACTTATTCAAAAAGCAGTGGGAAGAAGTTGAAGCTTTTCTAATCCCACCCCTTCTTCTTACACAAATGATTGTAAATCTGTTCTTTATGTTTCTTCAAAATACTACCATTTGCAAACAATAACAATAATAGTGAACCTTATTTATAATAAATATACACCAATATGTCCATCTACATTCATACAAAAGGACAATCAATCCAATATTGTTGGGATTTCTAAGCCAAACCAGCCAAAAAATTTTGCCACTGTGACACACCTGGCATGCCTATGGGAGCTAAACAAATACACTGCCTGGCCAACAAAAAGAGTCACCACCTGGATTTAACTAAGCAAATAAGTAAGTAAGAGCCTTCCATTGGATAATTACTGCAATGATGAATATGTTTCAGCTGCAAGAACTTATTTAACCCTAGCTGATGCAGTGAGGAGCTTCTCATTTCTTAAACAACCATGTTGGAAGACATATCCTGTAGTCATGGAAATGATGCTAATCTGTTTCAGAAGAGTTCAATTATTGGTCTGCATCAAGCAAATAAAACAACTAAGGAGATTTCTGAAACTACTAAAATCAGGCTAAGAACTGTTCAACGGATCATTAAAACCTGGAAGGATAGTGGTGAACCATCATCTTCGAGGAACAAATGTGGTCTGATAAGTCCAGATTTACCCTGTTTCAAAGTGATGGATCCATCAGGGTAAGAAGAGAGGTGGATGAAGTGTTGCACTCATCATGGCTAGTGCCTACAAGCCTGTGGGGGTCAGGGTTATAATCTGGGCTTGGTCAGGTTCAGCAACATTATGTTCCTAAAGAATGAGGTCAACTACCTGAATATACTGAATGACCAGGTCTTTCCATCAATGGAGTTGTTCTTCCCTGATGGCATGTTCCGAGATGACGATGTCAGGATTCATAGGGCTCACGTTGTGAATGAGTGCTTCAGGGAGCATGAGACATCATTTTCACACATGGATATCCCACCAGAGTCCAGACCTCAGCTCCACTGAGAATCTTTGGGATGTGCTGGAGAAGACTTTGTTCAGCGATCCGACTCTCACATCATCAATATAAGATGTTGATGAAAAATGAATGCAACTTTGGACAGAAATAAATGCTGTGACATTGCAGAAGCTTATCGAAACGATGCCACTGCTAAAGGCAGTCCAACAAAATATTAGTGTACGACTTTTTTTTTTTTTTTTTTTTTTTTTTGGCCAGGCAGTGTATAACAAGTTAAACAAAGATAAGAAATTTAGATGTTATTTACAGGCTCATATGAAAATGAAAAGGTAAATCAGGAAACTGGACAACCAGCATTTAGTATTACATACTGTATACTAGATGAGAGGTCGCTCTCCCTTTTGTTTTTTTAGTTTTAACCCTTTGATGTGCAGCATGAGTCAGGAGACACCCATTTTCCACTGGATTTGGATCACTTTGACCCATGTTGTGCATCAAGGGGTTAAATGAACCTATCCTGCACATGACCAGAAAACATTTCAACAAGTGCACAGCTACCCAACAGGAAAACAATTCAGTTTCCATGTCAGACTGTCAGAGGACACAGGAAGGATGAGCAGTAATATGAGTCTATGCTATTGGTCATAAAGAATAGAGAGGAGGTCTGGCCTTTTGTTCGCACCATTAAGACACTCAGAGCAGATCACTGTTTGTTGTTCCCTGTGAAAGTCTTTGGTCTTAAAAGAAAACCCTTTGACATTCCTTTCATAAAGAGGTATTCTCTCCAAAACCTTTTACTTGCCTATATATTCTCTGACAAGACAAAGCCACCAGAGGCTCACCTGACATCATTGTTTACCCAGGATGCTCTTGGGGGGGGGGGGGTGTTAGGTGTCTCTGGAGCTGGAATAAGCTCAAAGACACAGAAAACGAGAAGTAATTAATCTTACTGGCTGATGGTTGCACAAGTCTGGATCAAAGGTTAGGTTCGTTCAGGGCTCCTCTTGCACTGTGTTTACTTGGTTGCTGTGGTAACACAGTGGCAAGGGGAAACTGACATTGTATATTAAACACAAAGCAAATAATGGGGTTCGGAGCTTGTTTAGTTTTTGCAGAGAGAATAATCATGAGCCAAACAGCTGGAAAGCATATGAGAGGTAAATATAGTGACACCTGTACAGTTATCTAACAGTTTTCGGTCAGTTTCACATGTCCCTCAGCAATCTCTTTGTGTCTGCTTTTGTATGCAATTGTGCATGACAGCCCATTGACAGTGATAACAAGCCAAACAGTGTCCGTCATCAAATCAACACCTCCACATAACCTCACAAACAACAGAGTTGGGACAAAACTGTCACAGTCTTCTGCACACCAGTCATGCAGGACAGCCTCTTAATTCTTGACTTCAGAAGCTCTGTAATTCCTCATAGTACTTTCTCCAAAATACTTGTCTGGTACTAAATACCTGAATGTTTTGTACTTTAGATTTTTGCATGGGACTATCTCGGCTGGATCATCTCCTCTTGTGGTGAACTTCCGCCTTTTCCCCTATTCTTTAGCACATCCTCTCCAGTGGAAGTGTTGTCCCCAAGAGAGCCACTTTTAGCAGTGACTAACAGACAGGACGTGCCACAGTCTGTTCTTTTCTTCTGGAAGCGCTGGGCAGGATGTGCTGCCGGGTTTCAACAAGTGCTACACAGCAGCACTTTCTGAGAAACATGATGGACAGGTAATAAGTGAATAACAGGACTATGTAGAGAAAAGCTAGTTCAGCCAGCTATTTAGTTGTTGTAAATATTAGCACTTTACTTCCACACAGACTGCACAATTGTATCTGTGCAGTTCCAGAGAGAACCACAAAAGTCTGGCCATATCTATTTCACAGTATTTGCCAAAGACATTACACAAGACAAAAGGAAGTAAACAAGATTCTTAAGATGTCATGCCCTGAGGGTGAAGTATCTACTGTTTTATAAATCTTAATTTAATCATCAGGATCTATTTCCTTGATGCAAGTCTTCCAAACAGCCCCACTCAGACAGGCAGCGCATGCCAATGAGTTTTGCCAGTGGTGGGTCAAGCAGTAATAATGAAGCTCAGTGCTGAGTCTACAGAGTTCCTCCTCACAGCTGGCTTATGTGGCCTCCGATTACTCTGATATGACCAAAAAAGGCCCTTCACTGCTCACTGCTGCTGGGAATTCGGCCTTTATCTCTCATCCACATGGGGTTGGACCGCTGCAAAATGCCGCTAGAGGTGAACATGGGAGCTTTGCAAAGAACTGTGGCAAATGCAGGAGGTGGGACGAGTCAGTCAGAAGGTAAAACCGTCCGTGTTTAAGTGCATGCGCATGTGGGTGTTTGACCTTTGAAAGCAGCTCGATAGATAATGATGAATGATGAGACGTATCGGACTTCTTAGACCCAGGTCATATAATTATTATCTAATCCACCTGACACAGTGCAAGTATGTGAGAACAAAAAACACTGCGAAAAGAGCTCTGTCCTAGCAAACATTTACAGAACTGGAGATTACCTTGATACGACAGGACAGTGGATATAGCAGCAACACATAAAAAGTTATGGGATTAACTGAGAACTGAATACCAGGCGATGATCTTTTCCCCTTGTAAATGCCTGCTGTAATCACACTGTGCAAACACGTACGCCCTCAGTATAATGAGGAACAACTTCAAAAGAGTGTGAGAAGCTGAGAGAGAGTGAAGGGAAATTAATTCAAATCGCAGCAGACAGCTTGATCACAGCCTCTTAAGGAGAATCAAACTTTCAGTCTTGGCTCAGATGTGGTGTTGTTACGTAAGCAGGCATGAGAGCACTCTGGTCTTACTGTGGTCTTTGGGGCCAACTTCTGGACACAGGAGTGACTGAGGCTATGCAGGGGAGACTCCTGCAGTGATCTCATTTTAAAGGCATCTTGCCTTTTTTGCATTTTTTCTTTCCTGTCATGTGAACACACTGAGGTGACCCCTAAATGTTTTGCCCTGACTTCACCTAATCTGGTGCGCCTCGAGGGATTTGGCTCACCACTGCATACCCACAGCTCTTCATCTTCCTCTGTGTTCAATTTAGGCTGCTTAAGTTAACAACAAGCCTTCCTTATAAGAGCAGAGAGGGGAGTCCAGCTCAGTGGTGCTTCCTACTGGGAAAGTGTTAAAAGAATAACGTCATATTTAGTTTGCTACTGACGCAAAATGTTACTCAACTGTGAAACAGATATGACGGCGCTGACATTTTAACTCTGACGTAATGCACATTGACAGACTATCTGACCCATTTCAGGCCACCAAAGCCAAAAAAACACTACACCAGATGCGATGAAGAAACAGAGGATAGAAAAGAAGAAAAGACACTTTGTTGCAGATTACAGTAATGCTGCCTCTGCTTTTAGTCAGTCTTTTAGTTTGAAACGTGGACTCTGAGACTAAGATAGTATTTTTTGATAAACTGACTATATATATATATATATATATATATATATATATATATATATATATTTTTTTTTTTAAATTTATATATATATATATATATATATATATATATATATATATATATATATATATATTTATATATATATTTATGGATTTTTTTGTTTTGATCCTGTATCAAACCCGAAACATTTTGACCATTATGCTAACTTACTAATTGACTATTTGAGGAATGTGGTATACCAAAGTCCATCTTGTGACTCAGCCACCACCTGGGGCATGTTTTTTTAAGCTTACAAAACAGGTCCTTATCCAAACAAATGGTATTGAGCAAGTCAAATTGGGCAAAAAAACTGCCTAAAAAGTTCTGTGACTTTGTCCCCAAACAAAGTTTTAAAAAATTGTTTTTCCCATGAATTATATCTCGCATGCACATATTTTTATGGCACTGTATTAGTGCCACAACACAACTGACTGGATGTTTCTTGGTTTGCCATTTTGGGAGGAGGGGTGGGACATGTGTCATACAACTGCCATCTTTGTGATAAAATCTTCCCATAGACTTCTATTCAGGATTGCTACAAATGTGTGCATATTAGAATGCAAGCATTTCACTTGAAACCTTCAGTCGATGGCAGCATCCTAGAATTTTGCCTTTGATGATGGTGTTGTCTAGCAAAAGAAGCAACTGTGGCTCTGCTGACAAGCTGCTAAAGGCCTGCTGAGGATATTGTTGTGAAAGTGACATAGAAAACAACTTTTTGTCAAAATATAAAGACTGCCCATTAAAACAACTTAAATACTGCATTTCCTCAGGGCCCCTGCAATACACCCACCAAGTGTAAAGTAGATCGGATGCAAAGAAAAGACAGGAATACAAAGATTCCTTCATTTATCAGTGACATGTTATTAAAAGTGTGTATTTAGACATCTCAGAGACAAGGGGAAAATTACAACATATCAACTGTTATTGCTTTCCAACAATCACTCTTTAATTAACTCAGTTTTGGTCTCCACCTTGAGCTTAATTTCTGCATCTTGAACTGGTAAACATTTCGCTGTTTTCACCAACTAGTCACTAGCTTTGTCTGGTCCTAGTCAGACATTGTCAGAGTGTTTATCCTGAAATCAGCTGCCTGTTATGGCTGAACATCTCACCAATGAGAGCAGTGAGAATGACTCAAAATGCTAAAGGTGGAATGTGTCCAAGACAATGAGGTGAAAAATGCTAAAATGTCTGTAGAGCTGTGAAGTTTCTACAAAGCCGGGTAATAATTCTCTAAGGATTCATCACTATGAGTAACATTTTTTACATTATCCATAGTGATTCGATTCACTGTTACTATAAAAATATTAGGAAGCGTAGCCTGACAAAACTGGGGCGTATCTGCAATGGTGAATTTCCCCACTGTGGGGTCAATAAAGTTATCTTATCTTATCTTATCTTATCTTATCTTATTGTAGGCTGCCTGAAGAAAATATAAGTTTCTTGTGTGTCTAAAGGACCCATTCTGTATTGTCTAATGGTCTTTATTATTTCTATACACAGAAAAAAAAGACTGTTTTGGTTCTGTTCCAAAAGTAAGAAAATCTTATTCAAAAACCATTCAATGATGCTGTTGGAACAGTGCCTTTATAAAGGGTATCTTGAATTCCTTACTTCATGTGTTTAGATAAAGATAATACATACATACATATATTTATTTTAACTTTGTTTATTCAATAGATCAGTTTTTTTACTTGTCTTCAACCAACACCATTTCCCATAAGCTCCAAATGTATGTGTGCTAAACATCACGCTCGACAGAACAGATGAGTCAGTGAGTAAATTTCATTTTCTTTCATGAGCGCAGTAATAATTGTTAATTTTGTTGTAGTCTCAAATGAACTTGCTTCAAATTTAAAACACAGAATGCAATTCCTAGCACATGTTCATTTATTTATTTTTACAACACAACAATGAAATATGAGATTATATTATATTGAGCTGCTAAAGGTAGCAAACCAGAGGCTAGCCTGGACATGACGTCATGACTTTGCTGCTTTCTCATTTGTTTCACTTGTGGACACCGTTATTCTGGAAATGTTTCTTGCAAACCAGCCAATCCTACATGGAAACCCATTAAATCCCAAAATTGGCACTCACAGCTTTCCGTTACCCCATGAACTGTGGAGACAAAAGGACACTTGTGTAAACCTAAGACACACACATTCTTATATGACCTCACCCAAACTCATACTAATAATCCATCAAATCTCAGAACAATTTGGAGACCGAGAGGCACATAATACCTGAAAAAAAACCAAAACCTTAAGCTGGTATCACTGTCTGCTGTCTGCAGACTCAACATGAAGCAGAAGCCCCGACTAAAGCCTGGGCATGTCAGACAACAATGCAGCCACACATCAAATAAATGAAGGATATTAAACAAAATCACTTCAGTATTATTTCTGTCTCTTATGGTAACATCTGAAGGATTTAGAATCTGCGAGTACGGTTAATAAAATTAGATTCCATGACGTACACCTATCTGAAAGTGTTGGTTTGTCATTTAATTAAACAATAACAAGAAGGTTCGGGAAATGGTTCCGAAATGATGATGTCAGTTTGTATAACCTTCCCCTCTATGACGTCACTGTATGATACTATAATCCTCCAAGCTTTTCTTGACCTGAGGGGTGTGTGTTTCTACAGGTGATGTAATCCAGAAATGGCCTCATCGGCTGCCAAAAATACTTAAACTTATCTTGTTTAACTTGCACTTTGGTGGGGATATTAGAATGTTTTATCTGGTTTAGGAAATTACTACGTCTGGAGTTGGTTTTTGGATTGTCAGGAATGGGTGATATCAGGCTTAGAAAGCAGGGATAAATAAATGCAAGGCTATAAATGGGGCGTCTAGTTCCTGCTGTCACTGATTCGTGTCTTTCTTCACTCCAAACAGAATATGAATGGAGCTGACATTTCCGTGAGTCGGACCTCTGGGAAACCTCATGACATCTGTTTTGCTTGCCAAGTTTATGGGGTGGAAGAAAGAGGAGGGGAGCGCAGCAAATTTCCAAAAGTGTCGAGATAAGGGAACATATAATTATGGCAAGTGCTAATTAAAAGGGTTCATGTGCCATCGTAAGCCTTTCACTTCAACTGCCTCATATGGTGCGTAATGAAAAGGTAAGCAAGTTGCGTCTCTGCAGGGAATCTCTGTAAAGCTACAGACGGCATTATGGCACAGTATGCTCTCAGCAAGTGGAAGTGCACAAACATATAAGGAGATTTTGTATTTTTTGTAAAGAGCGAAGTGAAAAAGAGATAAACACTATCAGGTATAAAGAGGAAGATGGGTCATGGAATACATTTTTGAATGTTTCATCTTATAGTTGTGCTAGAAAGAAAGCAAGTTTCAGTATTTTTTCTTTCTAGGATGCCATCCGTAGAGGCTGATTTCATGCGACGTGCTTCACGCTGTCTGCTGTTACAGAAACTGATTTCCATTGATAATCTCTGTGGAGAGTCTGAGGCACTGACTGTCTGTTTTACAGAGCTAGGTTGCACAAATAGCTCACTGTGGCATCATTTTAGGTTGATGGCCACTGTGGCCATGGTACTATGACTCATCCCATGTCCCCTGATTACTGCTGGCATTAGTTTTTAGTTGGTCACTGATCTCCCTGTAGTCTCACATTTATTTTTTTCCTGTTCCTCTGACAGTCTTGTATGTATCATGAAGCCAAGACGCAGACATGGAGACTGATGCAGCCCATAGGTCCACAATTAAGAAAGTTCTCAGGTCATGTTCACAGGCCATTTTATAACCCTGTAGATCCAATTCACCTGCATAGGAATCACAGTTGTTCTCATTTTTGTTTCAGTGATCACAGGATTTTAACTTATGTGTGAGTGACTACAGGCACATTTTTGAATTATCTGACTTTAAACATGAGAAGTATTATCCTTTTCATCCACATCCCAGTGAGAAAGCAAATACGTGCAGTTCTCTAAAAGTGCAACTGTTACTTTTATAAGAAATAAGACAGTGACATTCTTTTAAGCAGTCATCTTTGACACTGTGACCTTGTTTACTTTATGTCAGCAAATGTGATTCAAAGCAACTTTCCATGGAACCACACAGGTCAAATTCAAGATCAGTTCCTCCCACTGTGAGTTGCCAAGACATTGCCTTAATCATTTTGTTTGCAGTCCTGTCAGAGCCTGCAGCAACTTATCTTCCTGAATTTACAGGCTTAGTGCTTCTGAGCACAAAACTAATGAGCACTTAGGTCTGTCATTTTTATGTTGTAACAAATCATTTGGGTTTGTTTGCCCACTCTGTGCAGAAGAACAAATCATCGCCCAATCATGCTTTGTGTCTGCCCACTTTATGTAATGCCAGCAGGAGTTCTTTCTGTGGGGTTTCACACATCAATGCTCAGACAAAAAACATGCACTAACAATCTGTAGGAAAGTGCAGGTTTTAAAAGTCCTAGTGTACACATACACAGACACAAACACATAAATTCCACCATCACGCAGTAATTTCTATCTGTGGATTCAGGACATGGCATTAGGAGTCATCCTGGGACAAACTTAATGGTGTTCATTTCACTTTGACTCCCATAAATCACATAATACAAATATCATTGTTTCCTTCCAACCAAACTGTAATACAAAAATATTCAATAAAATCTTGGGAACAATTTAGAGGATTCATTTTGTTCTGAATGCACTGCAAAAGGATGTACACAATGTAGTTCTTTCTCTGCTTGGCCTGGCTCTCCTAAAGGGGGTAATGTGGTTGAGTGAATCTGAATTTATGAAAGCCCTTCAGTTCAAGTTCAGCAAGGAGTCTTTCTGAGCTGCATGCTGAGGAATCTTAGGAAGTGATTCTGCCAGAAGCCACACAGTGATCTTACTGAAATCAAGCCATGTTTCTCTCCATTGGAGATAATCACGCTGGCATCTGTGGTCAGTGCTTGATGTGACGCCTTGTTAAGAGCTCACATCTGATTTCTTACTGAAAAATTTAAATTGTGACAGTCATCATAAGGGAAAAAAGCACAGGGGCGCATTGCAGACAGGACACAGTGCTTCACAAGTTCACATAATGTCACAGACCTGCAAATAATGGTCAGTTGCTTATTAACTGTGAGCATAATCTTATCCCAACCTTAACTTTCTTAACCTCTGGGGTTTTTTTTGTTTGTTTGTTTTTTTTTAAAGGGAGGCTTGAAAGAATTTTAAAGTACAATGAATTAAAGGTGATAATAAATTAGACTTAATCAGAATGAGGGTCAACTAAGTGTTTTAGTTTCTTGACTGTGAACATGCACATGCTTAAGATCCTTTACCTATGTAAGAATGTCAAATGTCAGAAAGTATGCATGTACTAGCAGTAAAATGTAGCTAAAATATCAAAATCCTGGCTTGGTTTATTTATCAGAGCATCAACAGCGTGTTGCAATTGAAAGTTGATTTCCAGTTGCAATTGTTGCAGTTGTAGCTGTTCACTGATTTTTAAAATGTATCATCTCTCAATAACTACATGTACAACAGGACTATTTCCATTTCTGAACAAAACACCCAGCTACTTTTGAAAGAGAATATCGAAAATATAGGCCCTAAAGTAGAAACTCGCTCTTTGGCCCAAAACTGCAAGACGAAGCCTTGCTCAAGAGCATGAAAGGAAGCTGAATGAATTTTGGCAGTACATTCTTCCATCAGATAAGACCAAGAAATTGTGTTTAACCCAGATGGGGTACAGCATGTTTGGCATGTACACGATCAAGACTACTGCAGTGAAAGCATAGTCCTGACAGTGAAGCACAGACGTGGGAGTGTGATGATATCGGGCAGAAGATGTTGGGGAGGTGACATTTATAGCAGATTCCATGAATGCCAATGTATATAACAAAACACTGGCAGACAAGATGAATACCAGTCTGTAGAAGTTGGGCAAAAGATGAAATCTGGTATCCTCCACACCAAGGAAACATTACTCTGTCACTGACAATAAAGTTGAGCATATGAAGGACTGAAAAAATAAATGATTTGCACCTCAGTAACGAAAGGTGTACTGACCTTGGTTGTACCATTCCTTCCGTGGGGCCTCTAATTTTAATATTTTAATCATTTTAATATTAAAATTTAAAGTTACTTTTAATATTTAAGTGCATATACTCTATTGTTCAACTTATTGAGAGGTGATAGAGTTATGAATTATTTGGCATTTCAGTGACAGCTAATGGTAACTGTGTACACAGACAAATCTGGAGGTTTGGGAGATGATTTATTGAAGTCTAAAGGTAAAAATCAGTGTTTGGTATTGCTGTAACAACTCACAGACATCTGAAATGTCAGCCTTCTTTTAGAAGAAGTCAGAACCACTGGCTTCATCTTAAACAATGTGTAGCGTGAGATCTTTATCTTCAAAGTAACTAAATCTTTCTAGTAAATGTAGTGGAGTAAAAAGTAGATTATATTCCTCTAAAAAGTAGTGGAGTGGAGGAATAAAGTATTGCAAAAGGGAAATATTGCAATAATGTACAAGAACCTCAAAATTGCACTTGTAAATGTACTTATCTACTTTCCACCAGTGGCCAGGTCATAGTGCTCAGTGAACTCATTATCACATAGTAAGCTGTATTACAATTATTATTAGACAAGTGTATTTACTAAGAGTACACAAGCTGTGTTGCTGACATTGTGGGTGGAAAGCTGCGTTTCCTGGAACTATTCATTGATATAACCTCAAGCACACCTCAACACATTGTTATTTTGTTAGACGGACCATCTGAACATCAGGTACAATACACTGTCATATATTATGTGTGGGGGGTTTTATTTGATTGTCTAAATACAGCTGAGGTGATGATGCAAAGTTTACAGGATTTATAAGTGCCTAATTATGAGCTGTTGTTAGAAAATGTCAATTAGGAAGTGATGACTGAAACGTTGTCACTAAAACACCATGGCTGCATTTTAAAATCACTAGCACCTCTAAAAAACCCTTGGTCTTTTAGTGTAACTTGAGCTAAGTAAGGTTTCTGGAACTGAAATAAGTCACTGCTTGATGGGCCTCTGCTAAAGTTCAATCTTGGAAAAAAGAATACTGGGGGAAAAATGACAGTTAAAACCACTCTAGGAAATTTTCCACAGTAAAGTAGACATGTTGCCTCCGTACACACACACACACACACACACACACACACACACACACACACACGCAGTCTATTCATAGCACAATGATTCTAGAAATTGAATGCCACATTTTAAACAAATTAAAATGTCTTCCTTGCCATTCTGATGAGAATTATTGCAGCACTGATATGAATCTGTCTTTTATCCACAGAAACTTTAAGCACTGAGACCCAGAACAATCAGCAAAGTCTCACTAAACACAAACTTTAGTTAAGTTTAATTAGAAATCACCTTCTGTGCAAGTCACTCCATTGTCAAGCCAGTTAACTTGGTTTGTCTTCATCTATTAAAAAGCGCTTTCGTCTGTATCAGAGTCACAGCTGCCTCTTGTCCTGCAAATATCTCATTCACACAAATGTCAAAACTAAAGGCAGGATAAAGGGTTCATTTCCTCTCTTGCCTGTCTGGCACTGGAAAGTGACTGACGTGCAGTTGTGCTTTCGGGTGTTGCCATGACAATTACAAATAAAGGAGAAGTACTGTGCATGTAAATGTCCTGAATGCAGTTTCAAAAACCCACCCAAACTGGGTGAATAATGGATTTCTTTCTCAGTACAGGAACACTTCACTGTCACTCTTAAATTAACTTCTGTGGGGTTTTTTTGGGGGGGGGTCGTCTTGTCTTTCTCCTGACTTCAAGTTCAGCGTATGATTGCCCAGACAGAAGCTGCGACGTCCAAGAATGAGCAAGCTGAGCATGGTTGGTACATTAATGAAAAACATATCAAACTGTCTAGTCTACAGCAGCTCAGGTCCAACAGCCGCTGCTGGAATGTGAGGGGGTGTCGCTGTTGTCAAAACAATGATTGAACTGTTTGGGAGTTACTAAGAATGTCAGGCTTTGGTTTTGATGACCAGCAGGAAAAATTCAGAAAACAGTAATAAAATCCTCTTTAGCTCGTGTTCTTTTCTGCTCTCTGTTTGCCTCTCTTGCCAGGTTTCTCTTTCTCCTGCTTTCACAGATTTTAGGCCCCTATGAATGCAGTTTTGTGCTCTGACATGCATTTGCATGAAAACAAACAGCACCTTGTCCCTTTGAAGTTTCTGCCAAACAGATAATGGTTTTATTTTAGGCAAAACAGAAACAGTCATTGAACTGGCTGGATGTGGCAGAGGATGTTTGTCAGAAGGATATGGATCTGTGGTTTGATGGCTCATTTAGTGGACTAGTGTATGGTACATGACACACAGAAAAATAAACATGATGTGCTAAGAAATGAAACCAACTTTTTATCACTTTGCTCCAAAATCATGATTAAACTTTCATTCTTTTCTATAACAACAGAAAATATTTTAAGAATTAGAACATAGTAGTTCTCATTACTATGGTATAAATGCATTCTAAATGTCCACAAATGTGATAGTTCAAAATTAAGCAAAGTGCAAAGCCTTCCCTGTTTACTGCACAATGTTGATATTTCATGAAAATCCTTGGACAGTCATAATTATCATTGTATAAGGAATTACTTTGGTGACTGAAGTAAACTGAAAGCAGAGGTTCAGGCACAGAAACCTACTGAACTCTTCCTGAAACCCGAAGCAAGAGTCAAGAAGCGCTTTGGTCCCACAGATGTCTTTGCCTGCACTGCTCCCTAGTGGCGTTTGCGTAAAAATGTTTCACATCACAGTGTGGTCAGAATGTGGACAGACGTTGCCCGCTTCCCTTTGTGGTCTAAGCCTATACTGCATGAAAGTGGTTCCCAGTCTCGGTGATCAAGACCTACTCAAGGAGTTACAACATGATTCACAAGATAGGCAAGAAAATGAAACATTTCTTTGTTTTTTTTTATTTTTTATTTTTTGAATTCCCAAGGCAATCTTTGTTGTTTTGCTGTAAGATCCTGAAGCATCAGTTTTAATTGAACTCTCATAGTTCATACACATGTAGATGAGGTGTCCTGAGCTACCTTTGCTGGCTATAAATCATTATGAACTAACAAGGTTGGAATCAGGTACTATATACTATTTTTTGTATGTGAGTGTCATAGCCACAGCTTAAGGCTGTGGGCTGTGGTAGTGCTTCCTGCTCTCTCTCTCTCCTAGGTGTGTTCTTGGTGAAGCTGGCAGCAGGTGTGGTTCATTGTAATCAGCAGACGAGCTGCAGGTGGAGCTGAGTGACTGGTCTCTGAATGTCTCTATAAAAGCAGATGGCACCCGTCATTCAAAGCTGGACCGTCGTCTAATCTCCAGTTAGTGCTGGGAGTAGAACTGTCTTTGCCTCCAGCCTAGAATTGCCAGTAATTCTGTTTTCTGTGTTTAGAAAGCTGATTCCTGCCTGCTGAGTTGCCTGGGTTCCTTCATCTGCTGGTTTTCCACCCTACCACGGATTCTGCCTTCTACTCCGAAGGATCTCCACCTGTTGCCAGCTTAACCTGGGAACATCAACGTACACCTGGAAAGAGGACTTTCTCTGGAAACATCTGCAATGACCAGGTTCTACTGACACCAACTTACCAAGCACATGGCAAACACCGGGAGGGAGAGTTCTAGATGAAGTCAAGCCAAAAGGACTGTTCTCAGCTCATCAGTTAAGTCTCCAAGCCCTAGTATCACCAGATTATTTTTGTTATGTTGAATTAAATAATCAGCGTTCCGTATTTAACTTAATGTATTTTATGCTTTGCATAGGATAGCTTTAGTCTGGGGTTTCAGCTCATAATTACTGGTAGTCAGGGCTGGGTTAGTTTTGTATTTTCAATTGTTTCCCTACCTTGGTGTTACCATACGTGGGTTAACCTTAGTTTCAGTTTCCATGTTCATGTAGTTATTTCTCCGTACCTCTAGATGGATTTGTTTTTTTAGTTCTAGTAGTAGTTTAGTTCTTCTTTGTCTAAGATTCTAGTTCCAGTTCCTGTATTGAGTTTCTTGTTGTGAATAAAAACATTTTTAAAACGTTTATGCTGGTGTTTCATTTCCTGCTCCTGAGCCTTTTGAACCTGCTGTAACAGTGAGGCCTTTAACTCCAAGAATACCAACCCTACAGTGAAGCATGGTGGTGACCTGCAGTGAACTCTGTGGAGGTTGGGACATAGGACATTGGAATGTGTTGATGTCTTGGCATAGAAGGACAAATGTCAGTGGAAAATGACCTTAATTAATTATGCTGCAGAGGTATCGTGGGTGTTTTGAGTCCCAGATGGAGGTCTGCCATATAAGATGCAGCTGGATAATGGCTCTATATTGAATGATGGAAAGGAGGGACAATTCTGAAGGGAGTGAACAGAGTTGGTGATGTTGTTGCAGAAGCCTGGAAAGTGTTCAGCATAGAGGAAGAACAGGTTGGAGAGTGACCACCACATGATGCGCCTTGTGACTGTGGGAGAGTAGTTTCGACATTTGCTTAAGAAGACAATGAGGGTGAGGTTATCGGTGTGAATGTCTGCGGAGTTGTTCATGAGTGATGGAAAAATGGAGTGTGAGGTGGAGAGGCAATTTGGTGCTGCATCGGCAACGCTCACGCTAAGTCTGATTTACCGGTTAATTTACATTCCAATCCTAGTCTATGCACATGAGCTTTAGATAGTGATAAAACTGCAGGCACAAGCAGCCAAAATGAGCCTCCTCCGTAGGTTGGCTGGGCATGATCTCCCTCGCCAACCTGAGGGAGTTTCCTGTATAGTTGTGTTCCTTGCATCAAAAGGAGCCACTTGAAATGGTTCGGATGTCTCTTTGGCAATCTGTTGGCGTGGCCAATGAAGGCATGTGCCACTGCTATTTTTTGCTGGAAGTTTAAACAGAAGGTTGACAAGGGTAAGATGGTGGGAGAAACTGGTGACCCAGTGCCAGGAGCGTGAGAAGTAGAGTGTTGAGGTATAAAGATGCTAGTGAAACTGGAAAAATGAGACCTGAACTTGTTGAATGAGGGAATAGAAATGAGTCCAACTGGCATCCCGGTGCCAGAATGAGCCAAAATTGTTTAAGCAAGGGATAAAGATGAGCTTCTTCCCTTCTGCATGAGCCAACTCTAATGCTGTAAAGGTCTTTGAAAAGAGCCAGGCTTTTTGTGTGCGTGGTAAGAACACCTTCATGGCTGTCAATTGTTCTTGGTTGAGATGGTTACCCAAGAGAGGGAAGGAGTAACAAGGTAAACATGTTTACCAGTAAAGACTTGTGGATGAGACTAGGCTAAAACTCAAAGAGGTTTAGGGGATTGGTTGTTTAATGAAACAATTACTCAGGCTAGCATGTGGGGATAAGCTGACAACTTAGTGCCAGATATGAGAGAAAGAAAAGTTGCTCGGAAGGGGCGATGGGGAGAGATGTGCTGACAACCTGGTGCTGATAGCGAGAGGGAAAGAGAGGACGCGATGGATTTCTGGTAATAGGGGACTGAGGGGAAGGAACTGACAACCCTGTGGTGGTAGCAAAAGAGAGAGAAGTTTCTGGGAATGTGGTATGGTATGAAGGGGAGGAACTGACAACCCAGTGCTGAAGGAGGAAAGGTTGTTGAGAAGATGAGAGACTGACAAGGTGGATTGCTGCTAGAGAAACAGTTTAGCTTTGTTGTCAGAGTGGCAGCAGGTGAAGTTTTCCTCTTAAAGCTCTCTAAAGACAAATGGTGACCCAGTCAGTGATTTTGTTTTGAGGGATGTCACCAGAAGATCTGTCCTGAGTGTAGGGCCAGCGTGACAAGCGTTTCCAGGTGTATTTAGAGAGTGAGTCAGCTTCAATGGATGCTTGCCTGCTTCAGATATCAATGGCTGTTTATTTGTTTGTTTGTTTTTTTCAAACTGGGTGGAGCTATGAGTACCGTGGTGATGTCACGCTCTGGTGTAGAGTGGGGATGTCTGCTGGAGGGAGGATTGTTTTGGCTCTTCACATGATCTAAGCTCCGGAAGTTTGTCAGAAGATGAAAAAGTTTAATTTTGTTTTCAGTGTGGTGGCAAGTAAAACCTTTCTTGTAGTACTGTGGTGTACTGAGCAGTTAAAACAGTTGAAAATATCAGCCTGCAGTGCAGCTGCTGGATGTTCTAGGACAGTATACAACTGAAGTGAGGACACCCCTGTGCAAAATCATGTCATATATCAAGATTCTAGAATGTTATCATAGATCTCAAATCTTAAATGGCATCACAGAATAAAGTCGAGTTTCCAAAATCTTGTTATAGCTCACAATTCTATAATGTGGTCAATTGTGGGCTGTTTGCTGTTGAAACTTGAGACATCAAAAACAAGGTTCTTACAATGATTCCAGCTTTTTCCATATGAAAGAAGGATGGCTATCATCCACCCTGGTTCCAGGTTGATAAGCGTAGTGTAGTGGGTCCATTGATGAGGTCACTCAGAGGTGATGGACTAGAACCAGATTCTCCAAGGTCTTCAGGTGGAATGTCAGTGCTACCAGCCTGTTACAGTCCTTGAGATGAGAGTTTGTTAGCACTGGTACTACCTGTGAAGGAAACTTTGTGTTTCATTATTTATTTATGTAATCTGCTTAGTTTATCATTTACCTGTGTAACGTATCAACATCAACTCATGTAACACTGGGCATGCATGAGTGTTCCTGATTACTTGGATGCAGATGTCTTGATAATGTAAATGCACAAGTGATGTCTTTGTTTCACAAACATGTGTATTGATCATTTGCCTGTTCTGACACTCTAAAGACAAGAAAACTGCACAAAGGCATGAACTATGTGTGTATAAGTTAGTTTTAAAAAATGCACCACAACAAAATCTCATAAAACCTTGTGTCAGCTAAAGAAGACATTGTTTATTGTGCGACAAACATCACAGAGCTCCACATGCAATAATGGAGGGCAGAAATTATATGAGGTCTTCTTTGGAGGATCAGAGGGACAGGTGAGGAGGCAAATAACAAATTTAGTAATGTCATTATTTCCATCAAAATGGGAAGATGGAAGATGTAGAGATCTGAGGCATTCATTCAGCCAAAGACTGCTTTGTGAGTGACTGGGTTCAATTTTGCAGGTGCATCCAATTAAACTCACAAAGAACACTCTATTATTTGCAAGTATTTGTTCAACATCTTGAATTTCCACAACACAATGCATGCTGTTTTCCACAGCTGTGATACTCTCCCCAGTCTCAGACTCATGTTGAAGATGAGCTCAACTATCCTGCAAAGCTGATCTACACAGGACTTGAGGAGCCTTGAGCTGATGCCATGTGGACCTACGGCCTTTCTCACTTTGGTCCTTCTGAGTTGGTTCCTCACCTGGTTCACTGTGTGGTACAGGTTGACGCAGAGGTGAAACAGACAAACCTGTCTTGCTACAAATCTTTCATCCATGTGAATGATCAGCTTTACCATTTTGATAGAAATTTCCCCCCAAAATTGGAGATATGTACATTAAATGAAAGCTTTTCATTAATCCATATTCCCAAGTGCTTGTAGGAAGACACCCTTTCGATCAACCTATCATCAGATTCTTAGTTTGTCAAAATTTTGTAAGCAATCCTTTGATAAAATCATACATTTTGCTTTCTGGGCGTTTAAAATCAATTTTAGATCCTTCAAAGCTCTCTGTAATAAGTGAAATGCAGTCTGAAATTTTTCTACTGCCTGTGCTGCAGACAGTGCTCTGGTGCTTAGTTTATCATTTACCTGTGTAAGATATCAACATCAACTCATGTAACACTGGGCATGCATGAATGTTCCTGATTTACATGCCCTTTCCCAAAAAAGGGCATGGAACAGGTAGCATACTTTTTCTTTTTTTAAATAAAGTACCCATTATTATTGAAATATCACATATCATTGCCATGTTGCAGTCCATCTCATCTTGCAGTCACATAGAAAAGTCAAGTCCACCCCTACATATATTTACATTTATCACATCCTCATATCCATCAAATTAGAGTTAAGGTTCCAGATTAGGGTTTAGGAGTTTACCTGTTTTCTATGTCATTCTGGCTTCATCTGAGAGTCCTGCAGTTGTGGTTCTCGGGCTAAAAATGTCAGGTTCATCTACAACAAAGGACAAAATGTGTCAAGTTTGCCATTACTACAAAAATCATGATGATCACGTTACAAGTAAACTCCAAATTATGTTCATACCATCTGAATCTTGAGCTGATTCAAAAAATAAGTGACAACATTGAAGTGCAACAATATAAGGTTTTATAATGTCAAGACTGAATGACAAATTACTTAACATAAGTACTGAGCATAAAGAACATGACTAGAAAGTATAAGACAATCACTACACACAAGCAGAAGGGCACAAAATGGAATAACAGAACAAGTTTATATGTGTGTCTGTCCTTTTGGTCTTATGTGGGAGTCCTGTTGTCGTGGGGTTTTGACTCAAAATATCTGGTTCTTCTACAATAAAAGAAAATGCTACTATAGCATAATGTACAATTAGCTTTTAGATACTATAAAACACCTGCAATGAACATTTTGCTGATGTTCATGTCATCTGAAACTTGAGCTGGTTTCCAAGTCTTCTTTGTCTATTTTCTTATGGAAAACCCTTTAAAAAGGAGATGGAGCGAGAGACAAGATTATTGAATTGTGACACAAAGTTCCTTGATATCCACATCACCAGCAGTTGTCATTTGTAATTTATATGCCTGTATCTACACAGTTGAGGCCATTTTGTAATTGATCAAGTCATAAAGCTTAGTGGTAAATAAATCCCAAAGGCAATAACAAATTATTTTCCAGCACAATCTGTGATGTGCCAGTATTAGAATTAAAAGAATACAAAATCAAAGGGAAAGAAGACAACCAAACACTACAGGACTGTTACTTACAAAGGAGCAGAAGGTTAGGAACAAAAAGAAGACAGAAAGGGACTTCACCAGTTTCCTCTGTTCTTTTAAGGACATCCACTGGTTGTCGAGTGGAGATCTGTTGTGGATCTTCTACAAAAATGAAGAATACAACAGATCAACATTAACTACAATCTACTAAACTGAAAAACACACCTTCAATTAACTTTAAGTTAGGTGCATACCGTCTGAATCTGGAAGTGGTTCAAAATGCCTCTTTGACTTCTTTGATTTAAAGGACCCTACAAGAGAGTCTGTGAGACATTATAAATGTAAAAAGGATTCATTGCAGTTCTTGGGAGCCAGGTTGCCCCCTCTCTCCCGTGTGAGTGACATGCTCACCCCTCATGGTACCTCAGCCAACAGCCAATAGGATGTTACTACAGCAGGCTTGCCCACCTGGTTACTCTCTCTCACGTGTGAGTGACATGCTCACCCCTCATGGCACCTCAGCCAACAGCCAATAGGATGTTCCGGCTATTGGCAGTGTATCTGACTGTAGTGGAGAGGAGGCTGAAGCTGTGGGAGATACAGAGCTGCACAGAATATGCATAGTTGGAGTTGTGTGCATTCTTGAAACACTATGACTGTTTGTGTAGAATTGTATTCTTGTGTTGGAGTTTAAATGTTTGAATTCATTATAGGCTGTAACCTTTTTAATTTGAGCATTTATTTAGATTGCTGGGCTAGTTTACAGAGTAGTTGCTACTTAATTTATGTTGCTGTATATATATTGAGTGAGATTATTTCATTGTTAAAACTTGGTTTGTTCTTTTGTAGAACCACAGACATACCTTTCGACTTCAACTGAATGTGTTATATGTGAGGCAGTGCTCAATAAAGACGTCAAACTTGTAGCGGTTCAACAAAAAGATTATGCTGTTGCCCCTACAAAGGTTCAATGTTGAAACAATGTTGAAACATTATCAAACCTACTATCACAATCCTTCTATACAACAAATAAAGAGCAGAATACACGTTTACAATAATCAACACAAATTATTTATTTTACAATCCAATCCTGGTTTTCGTTAGTCCCTTTTGTTTATAGTCTGACCTGTCCAACACAAAACATCCACTCCAGGTTTTCCAACCAATCCCACAAAAAAAGAATCCTAACAAGGAAGTGGGTTTTGACTGTTTATTCAGTTCCAAAGAAACAAATAATCCAAAGAAAAGCACTGCCGTCCGGTTTGGGAACGGAGGATGAAACATAAACGAGGGAAAAGAAAGTAAACCAAACTCACAGGTCCTTGTTGTTTCATGTATGCGACGGAGATGCTTGTGCTGCAGCTGGGCATCCTTCGCGGAAAATCCAGCTTGCGCCGGCAATCGGTAGCCAGTAACTGTGGACAACTTGTCGAGTTTCAGTGGGGAGGCCAACACCATGAACTATCTGTCGCTGACTTTTCCCCCATACTGCTTTGCAGGCCAGCAGATTTCAGGAAGTCGTAGTGCCGGTTCTCCCAGCGCGTGGAAAAGCAACCATTTTACTGGCTGGAATGCAGATGGGCTGATGGGGCTTGGAGGTCAGGTGAATGTACACTTTCTCAATACATTCAATATAATATACTTTGGCTATCGCCACAAACTACAGTGGCATCTCCTCGTGTTTCTGACCGAACACATTGCAGTGGAACAGCACAACCATCTCAACATTGGATAGTGATAAGATCCTGAAATCACAATAACAATAAAATTTAGCAATGTCAAGATTGGATGTAAGACTATTTAATGAAAGTATTGAGGACAAACAACATTGTTTGATAGTAAAACACATTTAGTGCAGTCAAGCAGAAGGACACAAAGGGGTGGGGAAACAGGTTACCTGTCCTTTTGGCCTCATCTGAGAATCTTGCAGTTGTTGGCCTCTGACTCAAAATGTTTGGTTCTTCTAAAACAGAGAACATGCATGAATATGTACAGTATGTCCCCTTCACATTATGAACAACTGCATTATGTACAAATCCATAGCATTATGTGACAGATACATGGATACCAAAGAAGGAAAGTCTGAAAAATTGTTACCAATCATACCATCCAATATCATCAGCAAGTATGATACACATCACTAATGAGAAACAGTAATCCAGTAAATTAATTCATACCATCCAAGTCTTGAGCTGGTTCAAAACATTGCTCACTGAAGACATCAACGTCGCTTTGACTGACTTTTGACTCCTGCACGGCTCATACAATTTGCAGTTAAACTAACTGTTGTGATACAAAATACAGCATTTTGTCAGTGTTAAATTCCCCTCATACTTTTCACATTCTTATATTGCAAGCAGAGCAAGGAATACCATATTCTGAGTCACTGTGACTGCACTATAAACATGAAATCTGTTTACACTTACTCTCTAGGCCTAAATCAGTCTCATCAAGAGATTTGCCTTTGTAGGCTTCTGCTCCACGCTCTTATTGCCAGGAGCAGTTTGCTCATTTTTGCAAGCTGGAGTGTGTTCTCTGTCAGGTTCATTATTTGGCTCAGTGTAGCCACTTGTTTCCTGAATTGTGTTGATGACAGAGTCTCTGGCCTCTTTGCCCCACTTGCAGGTGCATGTCTGAACCCCTAAGGTAGGACTTTGACTTCTGTCTTGCAAAGACATACTAATTAGTTTCCAAAATGCCATTGTCCTCATTCCTCTTTTCAAGGGGAAAATCAAGGGACTTAGTCATCTTCTTGTTGAGAAACACGGTCACTTTGTGACATCTGTTCCCTCTTATCACCAACATTATAAACTCGTGGCTCAAATCCCACTCCAGTTTTGAGGGGCACTGCATAACAACTGCATTTGGTTCCTCTGCAGCTCTGTCTCTTTAGGTCTGCAGAGGCATTTTTGCTGCTTCACCTTGTCATCAGCAGTTGAAGAGAATGACTTGTGAAAGAAGGCATTCGATCAGTGTCTTGAATGTGGTAGGATTAGGTCCCTTTGAGAGTTTCTCTTTTGCATTCTTTTCAGTGGATATCAACACCTGATAAAACTTCATCACATCTTCTGTGAGTGGGATAATTTCCTTTTTGTTCCATCTGCCCTTTTCTAAGTTTGTGCATGCCTGGTGTGGCATATAGAGGTCCCACACTGCAACTACCAAGATTGAAAAGCTCCTCACTCTGTTGGTAGCTGCTTCATCCTCAGCCTTAACATGCTGTTTCATAGCAATTTCACATGCTACCTTGAGTGAGTGTCCTAATATTAAAGCAAGAGATGGTGTCCTGTACCTGTGCTTAGACTTGTCAAATCCCACAGCTGTCACAGCCAAAGAAAACATTGGTGGCATGTCTACCAGATACCAGAATATATTGCAGAGTCTTGACCTTGTGGTCAAGGGACTTGACATTGAGCAGAAATCTGCCAAATTCTCTCATTTTTTTAACAAATATGACTATCACTTCCATGGTTTTCAAGCAGTCTATCACCAAACTCACATATTAGTGGGTCATTCTTTACTTCAAAGGACATTTCATCAATTACCATTCTGCTGACAACTTTGGAGAACCTTTCTAATGGCTGCCCTCTGTTGGAAGCAGAGATAAAGCAGCAATTTGAACGCTTTGTTTCTTCTTCGATTCAACTGATGCACTCATTGTCTGTGTCCTTTCTGATGTCTCCGTAGCTCAGCTCTTTTATGAAGCATCCACAACAAATGTTACAGGGTAAGTAATCTTCTGCATTAACAATGTGTGATGGCTGTCTGCATGTTATTTTCTCGCCCTGTCTCTGGTGAGGGTGATCAACCTTTCTGTGAAGTTGTTCTAATATTTGATGATGTTTCTTTGATCTTGGTGGAAGACATATAGCTTTGGTTACCTATTTTTCATCACAGTGTGTCCTTATTATATGCTGTGTCATTTTACTCTGTTCTTTTTTTTTGCTTTTTTGCAGTATACATAATAATGTCTTTTATCCTACTTGTGTTTCCCTCCTTTGACGTAGGTGTTTACTGTTGCACTAGGTGACAATGCTGTGTCATCTTCACTCTCAATGTCAGCATTGTAATCAGAGTCAGTTACTCCATCCCACTCATCTTTGTTCATGAGTTCTTCATGGGCATCAACAAAGTTGTGTTTAAATGTACTACCAGTCTTAGACTGTGGTTTTCTTCCTGTGCAGTGACCTAGACAAGGAAGCTATCCTAGCATTTTTGTTTTAACGATGAGGCAAATTGTCCTCACAAGTAAAAATGCCCTCACAATGTTGGTCATGCATCAGCGGTTAGTCTTCACAATGTTGAAAACACAAGTGCACACACACAAACAGGGGTTTCCATGTGAGATGAGGACCAAGTTTTTGATAATCACCTGTGGGGAACAAACTTTCTCAAGGTCCTAGAAGTCTGAAAAAAATATGCAAACTCACCATAGCTTTGTTAGTTTATCCATGACTTAAAATATCTAAATAGCAGTTTTTGGACATCTTCGGTAAAAGGCAGGAGAGTGGGTATGTTCCACTCTGCCTCCCTGATGTTCCTCAATGCTGTATCCAAGATCATCTCATTCCACTTTTCCTGATGTACTTCTTGAAACTCACTGACATTCTTCACAAGCTCTTCATCGTTTGAAATTCAACCCTGAGCTTTTAACAATTTGCTTACTTTAACCAGGGTATTCCCAAGTTTTGTTTGCTAGTGATGGAATCAACTATCACTATCATACCCACATGTAACCTTGATAGATTTGATGGTCTCAATGTACTTCTTTGGATTTATGAAAGCTTCCATTTTTTTTAAGCTGGTGCATCTCATGGCATTTTCAATCAGCCTTCCCATTTCTCACATCCTTTCTCGCACACATTGTTGATTCTTGACTGATGCCCCTGCTGTGTTTAACAAGTGCTGCCCAATATCAATAATGACTTGATTGTTTTTTAATATATTTGTTACTGGGATTCATGGCACTGATTAGTCCCCATAGCTTCTTAGTCATGTGTGATAACACAGGCATTGTGTACGTACACATGGACTGAACTCGGTTCTTTCCTGGTTTATGGGCAATTGATCCAGGTTTAAGTTTCCAAGTGTTCATATGTTGCAGGAGGACCTTTCACTTATTAAGTGCTTGACAGTATACACCGTGCATGAAATCATTTCTCTGTGCGTCTTTAGTGTGTCTTTTAAATGTAACCAGTTCTCCCTTTCCTGACTCCATAACAGAAGCACTGTGAGCATAGTTTCAATTGTTGCGAATATAATCTAGCTGTGCTTGTCTCTTCTTGGAACCCTTTGGAAAACTTAGAGCCTTAGCCACATCAGATTTGTCTTCATATTTACATTTGAGATGCCTTGCCATTTTAGCATAAGGCTTGCAGCAGTACAAGCAATAATGTCTCTTTCAGTACACTCTTTTCAATCTTTTCTTTCATATGCATTAACAACTATGTTGTCATGTAGGATTTGACTTGAGCAAGGTTCTTCCTGTACTTCAGTGAGTTCAGATGTAAGACTATGCCTGTCACTGTCAAAAGTCATTTTATTTGAAGTGGTGGAGCTCATACGAATGGGGAGAGGGCAGCGGGCTCTGGGGCTCAGCAGCTGAGAGGCACACGTCAGCGCTGGCGGCGGAATGAGTCGGATCCGGAGTCCGGCAACTGGGGCAGGGCTAGTTGGTGCAGTCCGTGGGTGGAGGGGCACGTCCTCTGTCCGGAGGCCTGTGTGGGTCCAATACCTCTATCGGGAGGTTTCCACAGGAGGAGGCCGGCAGCTGTGTCGTTCAGTCCCGTAGGCCGGCTCACAAAGGCTCACAGTCACTCTAGCTCTCAGTCTGTTGCTCCACGCCGATGGTGCTCTCTTGGACTGCTGGTCCAACAGTACGATCCCACACCCAAGGCTGTGTGGGGCTCGCTTTTAACGAGCTGGTGATGATGATGAGTCTCAGGTGGGGATCCTCGCAGGTGCTGTCCCTCTGCGCTGATCACCAGCCACGCAGAGGGAGAGAGAAGCCGATGAGCCAGCCCGAAGTTTCCATGTCAAAGTCTTTAAAATTCATGTTGTGAATTGAGAGCTGAACAGTTCTCACCGTGTCAGTTGGACAAAATGCACATTTACTGATAAAGACTTCATCAACAGTTTCTCCATGTAAAATGATTATTTGATGGACATGATGTCTTAAATTTCCTGGTGAGTGCTTACACTTTATTAATATTTGTGTAATGATTTGAAAACTCAGTTATTTTGCTCTGAGAGCATCAAATTTGAGTAAATTTACATACGTATTTTGGGGAAAAAAAACAAAACAAAAAAAAAAAAAACGATGGCAACCAGGCCAAGTTCATAAAAATGCCAGCAATGTGTATTTCCGGTTACCATGGAGATGACGGAATTGTCAGCTGTCAGCTAAATTACATTACAACCAGTGTTTCCTTTCTTCTGTATCCCCCTTATATCCCATTGGTTTTCTATTAGACACTGCAGTTATTCTCCTATATAATTTGTTTTTTGAGCAATATTGGTCACAAGAATTTGCACTCTGTCTTAACTACTGTAAGCAGTTTGTAACCTTTGTCCTGTTGCTGCTTGTGGGGCCTCTCCTCAGGGCCTCATAAGGTGTTATTGTCACTTGTGGCTGTAGTGGTCGGCTGTGTTGAAAACCAGTGTGTATCTTCTTTGATTGTCTGTGGTGGATGAGTGAGAAAGGCCTGTACGCTGCTGCAGTATAAAGTGGTACAATGATCATTTGCAGCATAAGTGTATATATGGAAGACCTGCAGCAGCAGTTTTATGTCTTCCTAATCTTGGGACACACAGCCTCACAGTTGTGTCCCCAGTCCATCTTTTAAATGTGGTTACTATGAATACATAAGAGTGTATTTTAAGTATCCTGCATTTGAAACCACTTTGAAACTCCAGAATTCTGTTTCACTTGCATTAAGCTACCTGGTGATGCTTATATTTTTGTGGTACAGCTTGTCATACTTGTTTGATCAGTTATGAAAGTTCAGTGAAAATAACTTTTTTTTAACCGAGAATTTCCATGTGCTTTATCTTCTAATATTGTAACATGCGCTGCATGTGGTTCAGAAAATATCACTAGTTGACATTTGCCTTATCATCATTATTGTTGTTATTATTTTGTTGTTGATAAGTCCTCAAAGATAGGACTTCTCATGACTGCTTCACGTTATTGTCACATTTATATTCACCAAAAATCAGAGATTGTTTGGTCTACTTATCCACTTTCTGAGTCAATGACATTATTATAAATGACAGTATAAATTTTCAGGCTGTTATCTTTAATAGTTCTTGAGATATTGTGGTTCAAAAATAGCTTCATATTTAATTGGCTAAAAATGGTTCGATTGGAAAATAGTTATCTGATAAATTAAAGGAAAATTTTACCATAACCTACTTCAAATAGCCTCACTCAGTTCCACAAAAATGATCAAATTCAGCCTCGTCCCTTATGCAGATTTCACTACAATCAATGGAGGATCACATCTTACTTGAACTTGATCAATTGATTTGACAGATTTCAGTGACTATCAAGAGAATCAGGAAAGATTAGTGTTTGGAGGAAAGCAGAAGGTCTGAGTCAGTCTGAAAATCTCCCTCATCACGTCTTCCTCTTTTTAATCATTCTTCCATATTCTTCCATATTATTAGTATTATATTTAATAAAATATACATTTAAATAACATTTATGTGAAGGAGGACACTGCTGTATGGTGCACGCTTTTACACACGGTTCTTAACATGTTTCTATAGATTCAGGTTGAAACCAACCAGCAACAGAGATTGCTTACAAATTAAAAAATAAAACTAGAATTGCTGGGAACAAACTAGTAGTTTATAACAAATTAGTCTTCAGGTGTGCTCGTTAAAAATCACAGCGTTTGTATGGAGACAGTGGCGCCACCTGCGGGAAGAATTAAGAATCGCTCAGGAACATCTGAAAGTCATTTCATTTAATGTGACAGACTTGGAACTGGATGATCAGACCTCAGCTCCCAGTAAAAGAAGCTCTGACGATGAAATCAGACGGACTCAGAGTCCGTCACTGACATCCTTACAAATTCCGTCGCCCCCTTGGTAACCACAAAAACACATTTCTGGCATTTTAGGAATTTTGGCTTGGTCCCATCTTTTTTTCCCAAATTGTGGACATAATTTTAATTAAATTTGATCCTCTAAAAGCAAAATAACAGTGTTTTAAAATCACTACAGCAAATATTAATTAATTCTAAGCACTTCCCAGGAAATTTAAGACACTTTGTCAATCAAATAATCATTTTACATGTCTATGAACTGTTTATCACTAAATTAGTGTTTTGTCCAACAAAAGTACTCACATGGTGTCATCTCTAAATTCATAAAGTTACATAGATTTCTACACCAAGACAATTTTCAAAGATTCAGAAAATTGGATTCATGAATTTAATCAGTAAAATAAAATCAAATAAATAAATGTCATCATATGAGGAACCAGCTTTTCTTATCCTTTATTATTCTCTGACTCCATATCCAGCTGAGAAGGCCTTAAATCAGTGTTTCAGTTCAACCACAAGAGGGCACAGCAGACTTTGTAAAACATGAGCTGGGAGGTACACTATGTGTATTTCAGATCTTATTCACCCATTTGATCGGTGAACCTACCAAGATTTATTTATTTTTGATTAATGATTCAACGTAATCTCTATGGTGTCAATCAACATCGTCCTGGATTTATTCTTTGACCTTTTAGAAATTCACCGCACTCCTACCCAGGACAAGTTCAGCCTTACAGATCCTACAAGAGGAACCTGACCGCAGAAAAAGTAGAATAAGAGTACAAGTTAGTAGGTACTAATAATCTACTAGGAACAGGCCATGTAATGGGCTTGTACTGTCTGAATCAGTCGACTGTTTTAACCAAAAAGAAGAAATTCTTACTTATTTTCTTGCAGTTTCAGTGTCTTATTATTGATGTTCTCTAAGGGGGCCAGAATTTTAGGTATTTTACTAATGACAGACAATACTTGATGCTGTGAGATTTGACAGTTTGGTTATTTTTTTACCACCACATATGGATCCATGAAGGACACAGTCATTTCTATTTAGCATCCATCTTTGTATAATGAAGGATCGGTGCAGCATAAAGTGTATTTATTGTTCTTCTATATTTCTGGGTTGTGCAGTTAGTTACTCCGCCAAGGAACACGGCAAAGTTATGTGGCGATTGATGTTGGTTTGTCTGCTTGTCTGTCTCTCTGTTAGCAACATTACTCAACAACGGATGAACAGATTTGGATGAAACTTTCAGGGAAGGTCAGAAATGACACAAGGACCAATTGATTAGATTTTGGCAGTGATGCAGCTTATAGTCTGGATCCATGGATTTGTTAAATATTTCTGTATCATTGCGAGATCGCGGCACGGCGTCACTGTAACTATGACAAGTGAATACTACGTCAGCTGCCTGCTGATAATCACATGATACTACAAATCAGCCGCTGCAGACCATAATTTTTTTTTTTAAAGATTTCATCAGTTGGAAATAAACAAATTGCAAAAATAGAATAAAACAGAACTTTTTCTCAGGGTTACTGCTGACTCAGATTCTGGCCCAGTGATTGGCTGGTTTGACTGTTTCCACAGTGATAGATGGGCTCCACCAGTCAAGGTTTGTGGTTAGGCCTGCCGGGGATCTGAACCCACAAGCTCTATAAAGCCAAGGCCACCAAACCAGCAAACCTCAGAGGTTTAACACCCACACCTTGGCTCCCACTGAAAAGAGATGGACAGAGAAGAGGACAGAGTGGAGGCTGAGAGGAGGGTAGATAGCAGGAGAGGAGAGAAAGGAATGAGGGAATGAAGAGGAGAGGATGGAGAAAAAGGAGAGTTTACAAGGAAAGTTAGGGGGAAACAAAGATGAGTGTCAAGTCAAACTGGGAGAAGCTGAAACCTCATAGAAAGAAGAAGCTGAAATCTGATAGAAAGAAGAAGCATTCACACAGGTGCTACACTCAGCTGGGGCGGAACCAATTTGCGGCTGCAGGTTTGCTACCTGCAGCATAAAAAGGGACACACGCAGCACTGAGGAGGAACGGAGAATGAATGACCTCCTCAAACAAAGTGGCTGTGAGCGTGAGGATCTGCGGCAAACTGTGCAGGACTGCTTCATCTACAAAAATCCGGATAGCAGCCGGTAAGAGCAGAATCATGAAAGATCTAGGAGACTGTTTAACCTGCCGATGTGAGCCGCTGCAGAACGTGTTAGCATTAGCATTAGCCACGGAGATCGGCGTCAGCCACGAGCGGCTGGTTGTTAAATTTCTTATGTCTGTATGCCATTTATTGCTGTGTGTTTGTAATTGCTCAATTTAAAATAAGATTGCAGGCTAATTGGTGCTAATTAGAGGTTTTCCAGCGAAGGTTAAAAGACCAGTTAATTCATTCTGTTTGTAATGGTGGGTTTGTACTATACACTTTATTCTATTTGTTTATTTATTGGATCTGGAAAGGAATGCACTTTAAAAGTCACTTTATGCACTTTAAATAATTTTAAAAATATGAAGTAAAAGGTATAAAAATAGTTTTAAAAGTCTGATAGAAATGTTATGAGTAAAATTTGTTAAAATGTGATTAAAATCAACTCTTTAAAATGCAGGTAAATTGAGTGGCATTTACTAATGAGGTGAAATTGTACATGGGGAATGGCTGTTCCTATCTGCCGAATGCAATATTGTGAACATTGTTCTTTTGTGTTTTGTTTAAAGGTTTTTCACCTAAACCTATCAACTAGCCCTATCAACTACCCTATCAACTAATCCTATCACCTAAGTTGCCATCCTTGTATTCCATGACCTTGCAGTCATTGCAAAATAAAAGAGGAAGAAAAAGAAAGCAACTGTCTGACTCATGAGTGGAGCCCAGCTCATAACCTGGGTAGATGAAACATCCTTTTTCAAGTGGGGAAACTGCACACAAACCCTCAAAAATCATCAATGCTATTCATGCGTCATTGAAAGTGGGAGAAGACTTGACAATGAGTGAGGAGACAAGAAAGAACGGTGTTTTAATAGGGCTGCATCTGACCATTTTTTGCAACTTTCCTTACATTTGACAATGACACCTGCTTTGCACCTTGTTATCCCAGGAGATGATAAGGTATAAGCGTTGATCAAAAATTTCGGAGACTGTTATGATCCAACCTCTAGGGTCAGTTGGGTGTAACAAAAATCACCAGATGATATTGGTTAAGGAAACGCAATTTATTGCTCAATGGCAAATTAACTCAAAAGAACAGTGATAATACAAAGAAAAGAGAGCTGGTGGATGTTGCTAAACCAAAGAATCAAATAAAACCAAATGAAGGCTGTTGTGGCCTGGGGCCTTTGCGCTCCTCCTCCTCGGTTGTCATTTCTATTATCAACAGCTGCGAGCCTGTCGTCCATCTTCGTTCGCCCCGCCTCCATGGTTTTGACCCGCCTGCCACCAAGGAGCTGAAGATGGATTGGTCCTGGAAAGACGACCTCTGCCAATCCAGGTGCCAGGGGTACCTCAAAAGGCTCGGTCATGTGGCATTCGGTGGCAGTTCAGGAGCTGAGTTGTCCGGATAGGGGTTGTTGAGCGTTGATTGTTGAGCTTTTGAGCGTATGAATGGATCTGTGTTATATTCTGATGTATACAGAACTCATTGTTGGATAGGAGTGCTACTGCCCTGTATTTTCTTGGTTAGGGGTTACTTTGCATTAATTATCTGTTAATTCATTTCACTAGGTTAACTTCAACTTGTGGGTAAAGTTCACTTTAGGTTATGTTTTGTCCTTTTCTTTTCAGTAGCACCTGTTTGCATTGAACTTACACATTATTTCGTTGTATTTCCTTTTTTTTGTGAACCTACTTTTACTAAAATAAACAACAGCCGTTCACTCCGTAACTCAACGTTGGATTTATTTTCTTTTGTTGCCAACAGACTACCCTAGACAGTCGGGCTGTAACACAGGCTAACAAAGTTTGCAAACTAGGTAAAGAAATACAAAACAACTAACTCCCTAGCCAAACATAAACACAGTAGCAACACCCACCACAAGTAACAGAAACTAATACAAACGAGTGAATAGTGCACAGACCTAACTAAACAAAACTGGTGCCTCTAAACACACACATTTAACACACAATATGCCAAGACTCAAGTTATGAATAGCTTCTCACGAACATTAGCGGACTGCTAACAGGAACCACAGTGTTAACTAAGACTGGTAGCTTCTCATCGAATTAGCAGCCACTACCCTGAGGGCTGTACTAGGAAGCCAGATCAGTGGGTTAATGAGGTATGTTGAGCTTAAAGTCAGAGTTTTCAGTATCACAAGGGTGGCTCTCTTGCTAGATTTGCCATGGTAACTTGTTAACCCTAACCCTGCTGTTGAGCTAACCTGGCTCGGAACATGTTATGTTCAGAGTTTAAATTAAAATCAGGTGTAACGAGCATCTCCCTTTAACCAGATTGTTTCCTGACAATGCTTTATGAGTGATACAGATTCTCAGCTGAGGACTATGTTGTATCTGTAAACTTTTTGAGCTGTATATTACTAAAAGCACTGAATGAAGCAGTTACAGTGTCACACACTGTATGCATCGCGTTGCCATGGGAATCTAACTTGTATTTAGTTGGTGATGCAGAAATCGTGTAAATATGATTTTATGTTTGGTCCTGATTTGCTATGAATTCCGTTTACATGCTGGTACTGTAGCTGATAGAACAGAGATTAGAAAATTGCTTAGTTTATTAATATTTATTACAGAGAATATCCAGTCAGTAGCATTAATTTCACATTGATTTGACCACAAATTAAAGTGACGTCCTGCATTATGGGACAGTGTCAGACCTAAATGCACTTCAGTACAACATTGTGTTTAAATATATGAAGTTTAAAGTTTAATAACTTTACTGTGCAGCTTTTAGTTAGAAATAATCAGCTGCATTGATCAGTAAAATAAATATATTGACACATGTTTAACAGTTTTCTTGCAGCATTCCTGTCTCACATCATTTTCAGTCTCAGCGCTCTTTACCGTCATACATTTTTATATTCCTCATTGTTCTCCGTTAAAACAAGCTACATATAGTCTTGTGTCTTCTTGTTGAAGTTGCCAGTTGGCATTTTTATCTGTCTGAGTTTTCCCTACCTAATGGTCCATGCATACCTCTGGTATGTGCAATTAGTTTTTCAAACAGTTTAGTGTTGCTTGAATTTCTTTATTTTGTTTCCCATGTTTTTGTTCCCCTTTTAGATGAAGTTTACCATTGCCTGCTCTCTGTGTATTGCTGATACCTTCTGGATTTTGGTTGCTTTTTCATCAGCTTCAGCATTTTAAATCTTTTGCAACCTGTCTCTCGTTTCTGCATTTGGGTGTGACATAAAAGTACTGAATGTACAGCTACAAGCATTTTTACAAACCTGGCAAAAATGATACTTTAATGAATTACCAAGCAACTCCAAAGAAATTTCACCACCTGAGCAGTGAACTGCAAGTTTGACATAATCAGGCTTTCTTTGTTTAAGCTGGCTCAGCAAAACCTAGAATCCTAGTTAGAGTTAATGGGTATAAGCTTCCTTTGTTAACCAGTTTTTCTTTTTCAAACTTTAAGACAGCTCTCATGAAAGGTTTAATTTGGTGCTTTATTTCACTCTTTTTTTTTTTTTTTTTTTTTTTTCAAAATATGAACAGATTATGCACCACCTACTTTAGCCAAGAGAGACAGGCTGGATTGGGAGGTAATGCATGGGAAAATTAAGGGAGAATGGGGAAAAAGAGAGTGGGCAGAGAGGAAGATACAGTCAGGGAGGAGTGATGGAGGAGAGATGATTGGAACAAACAGGAAGGTCATTCTTTCTTTCCTGTGAGATGTGGAGTGTCACCAGGTTACTGTCAACAAAAACACAGTTTACTTTGCTCCCAAAGGTTTAAATCCCACACAAAGGCTGGAGTAATGTTTCGGTTATTATCCTTGACATCACTTTTAAAGTTTTCCTGTTCATGTCCTGAACTTCTACTGGACTGGTTTGAGTTCTGTCTTTTTTGTAAATCCTAGGAACTGATTTTGTGCTTCACTGATTTGAAAAGAGAAAAAAAATGGTTGAGTGTAGGATAAAAAGTTTGTGTGTCCTCAGATGCTGTGGTGTTGCTCACATTATTACAGGCTGTTAATGCAGCAGACCTCCCATCAGGAAGTGAACACAGAGCTAATTCCTGCAGAGACAGGAAAAAGGAAGTGGGGGGGAGAGCCTGACATCCTGCAGCAGAGAGAATACCCCAATACCCCCCCTCCCATGACATCATCTGTTCTATCCACAGCCTTACAGCCTGGGTTCAGCAGTAGTTTAGGTATGGAACAGGTCACCAAGTGTGTTCATAACCAGACATACCAAGTTTGTGTGTGAAGTGGTTTTGTGCTGCATTCCAAGTTCCATTCCAACAATAAAAATAAATTTTTGTGCTTCCATCCATCCATTATCTATACACTGCTTAATCCTCATTAGGGTCGCAGGGGGCTGGAGTCTATCCCAGCTGACTAAGGGTGAATGCAGGGGACACTCTGGACAGGTCACCAGTCTATCACAGGGCTACACATAGAGACAGACAACCACACTTATACTTACGGATAATTTAGAATCACCAATTAACCTCAGTATGTTTTTGGACTGCAGGAGGAAGCAGAGAACCCAGAGAAAACCCACGCATGCACAGGGAGACCATGCAAACTCCATGCAGAAAGGGACACAAACCAAGGATCTTCTAGCTGCAAGGCGAAAGTGCTAACCAACGAGCCACTGTGCAGCTCCATTTCTGTAGCTGTTGTAAAATACAAGCTGTTAAGATATGAAGACATTCACTTCTGCCATTCCTCAAGTCCCCTCACAACTGGGTAAGAATTTCATGCTGGTGGTAATTTGCACCGAACTAACCAATACTTGTTCAGCTCAGACTTTGTATAATCCTGTCCTCCCACTGCCTGCTGCTTCCTGGTGAGCCATTCAGAATTAGCAGCTGCCTGTCAGTCCACCAGGTTTATTTCCTTCCTAGAGCTGCTTCTGCTAACTCTAAAATATCTCAGTCACGACCAAAGCTCACCAAATGTCCTCTGTTGACTGAAAGAGTGAACGCAAGAGTCTTAATGCACTCGATGCATCTGACGAGCTGAAGATCCAGTAGGTTACTTTTTTTTTTTGATTGCAGTGTAGCCACAATAATAAGACGATCCTTAGTGTCAACATGCTGTGCAGCTAATGTGATTATTATTGGGGGAGGAAGCTGGAGTACCCAAAGAAAACCCACGCATGCACAGGGAGAACATCAAACTCCAAGCAGAAAGATCACAGGAACTCTGGGATGCAAACCAGGGATCTTTTAGCTGCAAGGCGGAAGTGCTAACCATCAAGCCAATTCAGACCAGTAATTAAAATATGCCTTTGATAGTAGAGCAATAGTTAATTTTGTCTCACTCAGCATATTTTGTTGCTTGAACAGAATTTCTTACAAGATGTTGCAACTTGTTTGTTTTTTCTTTTCATTTTTTAAAGTGTAGGAGTTGGTATTTTTGGCATTGCGCATTGACATGCTATATTTAAGGAGAGACTAAGTCCTATGTTTTCTGGCATACTATATAGTATGGATGTGCAAAGATTTGAATTCACCACAAACCTCACAGATAGAACTGCCAACGATTCACAGTTAAAAATGATTCAAGTGTCACACTGAGCTGATAACCGTTTTCACTATTATCAGTGTAACATGTTCCCCGAAGCAGTGTTTAAGTGGTACATACCTACCTAACACAATTCTTCCCATTACAGGGGTTGTTAAAGATGTTATCTTTTAATATATATTAATAACATATGATTCCATGTTTGATTTTTACTCATTGATTTAAGCAGCAATACTTTATTTGCTTTGAAACTCAGTACCAACTACACAAGAACCTTCAAAACATAAAACCCACTGATGATAAACAGATGGATTCAGTCGATACGCTTATTAGATCAACAGCTGTAAACAAATTTAAAAAGAAAACATAAAGAGATTCACAGACAAAAGTCATATTGCACATAAAACACAGAGGCAGGACTGTCATCAGGTCCTATTTACTGTGTGACACACACACACACACACACACACACACACACACACACACACACACACACACACACACACAAACACACACACACACACACACACACGCATGATAGGAAGTTTTGATCACTTACACACATTCACAGTATAATGACCAACACATTGACACACACAGGCATGCAAATACTGCGCACACATACAACACACACACACACACACACACACACAATCTTTACGCAGGAACATTACAGTACAGTATACACAAAGTAGTTGCACAAACTCACAAACACATTTACAGTGTAAACAAGCTGTCACCGTACAGACTCTGTAAAATCAGACACACAAAAGAATGACCGCAGTTACGCACACACATGTACACACACACACACACACAGTAAGTCAGTGTGTAGTTGTGGTGGCTGATCTGACATCCTAACCATATGTGGCCAATAAAACACCACCGAGACAGAAAGAGACTGGAAAATCCCTCTCTCTTTCTCTCTGTCTGTAACTCTCTTGCGTAGTCTCTCTCTTCATCAGCCTCTCTTTTAAGTATGTAGATGTACAAATTCCATTCTCTCTGCCTCTCCCTGCATCTCTCTCTGCATCTCACAGGAGCTTTGTTGTCTCATTGTCTATCTCCATGTGCATCTTCAGTGTCTGGCTCTAGCTCTCGTACCATGTGTTCACGCTGTGCATAGAATAAAAGAGAAATCACAAATTGTGCACTAATTCTCTAAGGACATACGTACCAACATAGGCAGTCTAACTTTCTTGGAAGGCCCAGGGGAAAAAAATAGATACTGGGCTGCTATTAAAATAAATTGATATGTCTAACTCTATCATGGTCCTGTTAAAGCATTTCCATGACTTTCTCCTTCTTCATTACATTTCATCTTCCACTTCTATACATTACATTCTTGTATCTTTCCTCCTTTCCCTGCCTTACACTCTTTTGTTTCTACTCTTGTATTTTCATACCCACATCATTCTCCAAGCTAGAGCCATCTCAAAACTTTGTTGTAGAGAAATTCTTGGTAACCTCCTAAAATATTTAAGAGACCACTTGAAATCTTTCGTACCCAAACAGGAATGCTGAAGTAGACCTGAGCAAAAGAACAATGTTAAAGTGATAGACTCTTCATCAACGGCCATAAGAAAATTGTACAGTGGAATGCTTGATGGTTTCATTTAAATGCATTACATGCCAGTTGCCAAGAAGGGCAAAAAATGAAAACACAAAGTTCAGTTGCATAAACAAATCCCAAACGTGCTCCCTCCTTAGATCACAACAGAGTATCATATCTCTCATCCTTCACCCTCCGTCACTCTCCTTGTGGCTTCCATACAGATCTCCCGAGTCACACTATTCTATTGCCACGACTCTGGTGGAGGCTTCGTCCTTAACACCTCCACCCTACAACCTCTTGCAGTGTTACACTATAGCGACCCAAGGAGGCGGTCACTTGGACTACAGGCATACCGAGTTGGCAAGTAGAAAGCATCGTAGGGGTTTAATCAACAATGGGCCACTGTTAAGGCACATGACTTCTTCTTCTTAAGATCAGATCTGGACATTCCTAATAATGATCAATAGTGACAAAAATGAAGCATTCTATCATGATGCTTTTTTCAGCTCCATCACCCAGCCCTATGCTGAAGGTAGCAAAGAAGTTTTGCAAGGTAATCACCGGCCATAAAAAAAAATACAGACTGATAACTGTCTGCAAGCACAAATTCTGCTTGTTAAAAGTCCATTGACACATCCATGCACACAAACAACGTACAGCCCATAGATGCTCTCGTGTTCGTTTATAACTGGCAGAAGGGAAAATCAGCCATGTGTTATCTTCTCGAGTCAGAGTAACACAAAAATATACACCTGTTCCTCCCCCTAGCTCTCTATCTGCACACACACAGAGGCACACACACCCTTTCCGAATATTCCAAACTTCCACAGGGGTTTCCTTCTCATTGCTAACATTCCTGTCAGTTACCTCAGCAACACGCACACATACTGTTAAAACCCTCTCTCTAACACACACCAAACATGCACACATACAGTAGTACATGACCCAGTGTAGGAAAACACACACATTCTAAGCTATACACATTTCTTTTGCAACCAAATTAATTAGTGTAAAACATCAGAGTCCTCTACTGACAGATAACTAAATCGTATTGAAATGTTAACACAATAGCTAAAGGAAGAAAAATGAGACAGTGTGTGTGTGTAAGAGAAGGGGGTAGACTGAGGTGATGAGGGTGAATTGTGGTAGAAGAGCAAAAATGAATTGCAAAATAGAGAAGAGAAATGATGGGAGGAAAAAATCAAGGAAAATGAGACAAAGTCATTGAGTTTAGTTCATGTCATTTTAGTTCCCAGAGTTTCCTACTAAAAATTCAGTCTTCTAAGGACTCTAGAATTTGAAAAGTAGCAACTATGACAAGTCATGCATGATTTATTGATTTATTTTTTGCTATTTTGAAAACTCAGAATTGTGATGTGGACTGATTCATAGAACCACAAAAACTGGTGAGCAGAAAAGTCTATAGTTATCATATGTGCAAGTTACTTGCATGTTGTCCTCAAATTGAAATTTAACATATGAAGTTTATTGTGCCTTTCTGAATATAACCACGTTTTGAATGAACACTGAACAGAGAAATTGCTGATAATTCTAAACACATCACAATAAATCTCATGTTAGCTAAAGCACATCCCTTCAAGTGCTATGACAATGAGCCAAGTGACACAGGATATCAATGTTGGACTAAAAGCAATGAAAGAGAACACAATGCAAATGAGTCATCTTTCCTCACTTGATTTGCTTTTCATTCATTTTTGGAAAATAATGAAAAAAGAAGTGAATTCACTCAAAATGATGCTAATGCCACCATGTCAAGTGAACAAAACTTGACATGGTGAAGCTACCTATTCACTGAATTACGAATTGACAGACTGATCTATAGACTCCTATTTAAAGAGATTAATTATGTTAAACGAACAGGGGAATTAGCTACAGACATGAAGAATGTGTACCAAGCTGAAAGCATGTTTATTTCTGCTGTGTAGACACACATTTTAACATGGGTGTCTATGGGGATTGACTTAGTTTTGGAGCCAACCTCAAGTGGACGTTCAAGGAACTGCTGTTTTCAGCCTTAGAGGTTACCACTTTAGAAAAGTGACCAGAAAGAATAAGTGGGTGATGAAGAGATGAGTAAAAAGAGAGAAAGACAAGAGGACAAGATGATAAAGGGTGACTGGAAGGAAATTTAATGAATGAAGACCATGGAAATTAGCTATGAGAGATGGTTCAGTGAAAACATGAGCATATTGGATGAGAGAGATGGAGGACAGGGAAACAATGAAGCAGATTTATGTTTTAAAAAAGGAGAAAAAAACAGTAAGAAGAAAGAATTATGTGGATATTCAGCAACGTGTGGGAAGATGGGGGGTAATCAAGAGACAAAAGGGGTAACAAGGGGGTGAGAAAGATGGAATAAAAAAGTGAACCGAGCCAACAACGTGAAGATGTATGAAAAATATAAATGAATGTAAATGAATAAAAGTGGCAGGAAACAAAAATATTTTAGTGGCCTAAGAGTGATAAAGAGGAAAAATGTGATAGGAATGAGGAAAAGGAAGGGAAAGGTGAGAAGAAAGAACACAGAGGAAGGAAAAGACAAATTGGCAAATAGAAAGGTGACGAGATGGAGACAGAATGAAACAAGATAGGTAGGAATCAAACTTGTGGGAAAAGGAAGAAAAGCAAAAGAAAAACAACATGAAATTACAGTGACTGAGAGGGAATAAAAGAAGACTGAAGCAAAAAAACCCCGAAGAAAACAGGCTGTCTAAGGAGAGAGAATGAGAGAACAGTTTTTCCTTGTTCCGAATGTTTTCTTCTGAGTCCGTTAGCGGTTTGTTCGGGGGGGAGACTGTCCCACCGAGCCAAACTCTTTTAGTGTCGGATCTGAATCTGGAGAGGACCGAATCAGAGCAGATCACAGAGGATTGTCTTTCAGCTTCACTCTACCCTTGTCCTTTCTCTCCCACCCCACATTTTTTTCCTCCTCTTACTCATTTCCACTACAACACCTGGAGACATGCGGACTGAGGGCCACGGCTTTTATAGTGGACACTGTAAAATGTAGCTGCATTTACTGTCCTTGTACTGGGAGGTGTTGCTTATTTTCCTACATTTACGATCAACATCGAAGTTGATCTCCTCAAACTCGTTCCTGAGTCACCACCCATGTGCTCAGATTTGTGCAGCAGTTTCAGTATATCTGACTTCAGTGACTGTTCTCATTGTTAAAGAAACAGCTTTGTACATGGGGGTATCATCTCACCACACTTAGCTGTTTGGTAAATTTAACGAAAAAGTGCGACGAGCATGGAAGGATGAGATGGTAAACAAGGTCAAATGAGACATAGTATTACAGTGAAAGAAGACGAAAGGGTTTTGATCTTCACGTCCCCAAAAAACACAGTTTAACTCATACTATGAATAGGTTGCACATCTGTCTGCGACACAACGCATTGCCCATCGCACTGAACAAAGAAATACCCGCAGGGCTCCCATGGATGTTTCTGAAAGGTTGTGACTTCACAGTTTTTACAAGATTTTGCCACGATTGCATTACTGCACAATGTGTGTCAATGAGTATTTATTGATCAGTCAGGTGTGACAATTTCCTTCTCATTCCAAGCACTTTGGACAGACATAGCACAAGATTTCTGGAGAATTTATAACTATGTGTGGGCACCACAGATGAAAAGCAAGTAAAAATCATTTAAAACTAACTAAAAACTATGTTCGATCAAATGGAAAATGGAGATTGATAACATAAAAATACATTACTTTGACAGTTATCAGACACAAGGTGGTTTGTTAATGATTTTACGTTTGGATTATAGTAAAATCATGCTGAATTACTGAATTGAAAAACTTTGCCCTGGTATCCTGCAGCATCTGGCTGATTAGTACCAAAACACAGCCGCTGGTGTCGATACTGAGCCACAAAAATTCAGCCACAACTGGACACTGGGAACAGCTTGTGGACAGTATTAGCAAATTATACTAGTACATATGGGAGCAATACTTTGCATTAAATGAGATATTCAAACCTGAAACCAGTGACATCACATTGATCAGAAATATACAGTATATATTCAGTAGATGCTTTGTAGATGCTATGTACACAGCGCCCAATGTTAGCCTAGTTTTGTTTTTAAATCTCTAAGAACCCCAATGCTAAAGTTAATGTAAAACTTTTACCATCATAAAGGGTTACAGGAAAGAGGCAAGGCTACAAATGGGAAGTAATATGACTTCTAAATAAAGCAGTGGAAAATGAAGAGGTGATGATTGGATGGGATGTCTGCCTCCAAGTCTGATGACCTGGGGTCAAATCACATCATCCTGCTGCTGTTTGAATTCATAGCTCAAATGTCTCCTATTCAAACAATAATGTAAGAAAATACTTTATTGTTTTAAAATAAACTGAAGTTCATCACATTGAAAGTCTCGATTTGGACAAATTGAATGAATTTGGTTTCAAAGTCCACTTTATGATGGAAGAATGATAGTCATTGTCATGCGATCAAACCAAACAAATAATCATTTGATCTTTTTTTCTCATCAGCAAAAACTATATAAAATGTTATATGCGACCTACAACATTTTATAAAATTTAGCAAAAGGGAGAGGACTCATGAAATGTGCAATCTTAGAAGTGTTTATTTTGTGAAATTATTTTATAAAATTGAACAAATCCATTTACAGACACATTTTTCAAATATACAAACATGAATAAAAACATTTTCTATGCTTTGACAACGTAAAAATGATCCCTGTCAAACACATTGAGAAGCATCACAGTGACACTTCTGGGAAAATCTTGGCTTTAATTTGTCGTTATATGACTGCTGAGAAAATGTCCTTTGTTTTAATCCCAAAATCTTGGGTGTTTCTTTTTTTTTTCTTCAGATAATTATTACCAAAAGCCCCAGAGTTATTGCACGACTCAAAAAAAACGCCTGTCTCTCTGATGTCTTTGTGCGTCACAGTAAATTAAAATGGAAACAAGACTCTGGTGTCAACAGAAAAGAATGTCAAATGCAGATGTAGAAGTATTTTTTTTTAATACTTTGCATGAACTGCTGCTTCTCTGTGACTTCATCCTCTAGAGGAAATGTTTGGAAAAATGTACTATTGCCCTGCTGTCAACCAATGGTGGTCACAAGGAACTGTGTGGCAAATATAACTGGTTTCACTGTACAAGATACTTCATTTTGTTCTACTGTTTCATGTAGGAAAAAAAGAAAAAAAGCATTGTCTTTAGAGCTAATGAAGAGCAGATGTAGGATAAATCTTTGAAGAGAGACTTCTGGTTTCGGCCTCCATTGTATACAAAACTATTACGGGATGGATATTACATAAACACATACAGAGAGACCTCTACAGTGGCTACAACTTGTTGACTTCTCAGCACAAACAAAACCACAAATTTTCATTTTAATTTCCAACATTGGCGTGGGAGGGAAAGTCATTCGTTAGTCTGGCAGAAGAAAATGTATGAGACCCATAGAGATCTACAAGAGATCGTTACAATTCTAGATTTCCTTTTAAAGGCAAATTTTTAATACACAACATTTTGAAGGAACATTAAAATAGACCAGTGGAAACACACTGATCCAATACTTTTACTTTTCTTTAAAGGAATAGTTTAACATTTTTATACCTGTGGTTTAAGTATGGTGACGAACCGGGGGCAAATAGCCGGGCTAAGCAGCAAGAGCAGTGCAAAATTTTAAAATAAACTGCCTACCAGCTCTTCTCATATAGAAACAGACAATTTCCCTCTATAATAACAAAATATGCATTTGGTTTGTTTATATATTAAACAAATTAATTACAGCCTGTTAATTCTAAGTATCAGAGGTGCTGGTAGATCGATTTTTAAAGGCTAATTCTGATTCTTGAACTTATGCTAAGCTAGGCTATTTGCTCATTGAAGTCCTGCTCCTCCACCATACTTACCACACTAGTAAGTGATTTTTCTAAATTGTTTGCCTTTAAGAAAAAATAAGACTCTATTAAACAACATGAACACAGTCTTTTCTGTACAAAAACATATTTTATGATTTGGACATTTAGTTTTCAATAAGTAGTGTTCCGTCTATACAGCTAAGACTTTAAACCCAGTGCAAAGAGAACATTTCATAGTCTCAGTTTCTCCTTCACATAATGTCAAGAAGCATAACATCTCTATATACAGTAAACAGCTACATCAAACCAAGGTTTCCAACAATAACACCAAGAATGTTAGATTAACAACTGCACACCACTATCTGGCAGTGTAAGGTTTGCTTTGCAAGAACTTGCAAGTAAAGATGATGAATTTTGAAATTTACATATAAATTAAAATATTTCCATGCCCTTCTTTGCAAGACTTGTTCCAAAAGCACCTAAATTTAAAACCTGTTTTTTAATAACTAATTTTGACAACCAAAACAAACAACAAAAAAACTAAAAAGTGATATGCTTGTTATTCCAGAGAATGTTGCTGGTTTGAAAAGAAGGATCTTTGAATTGTCAGCATATCAGTATTTGGCATGAAGCGAAGTGAGTTAAAACTCGCAGATTTTGGCACAGAGTTTGACACGAGGCCCTGTCATGGCCTGAGCCGCAGCGGGAATGGCATGTATCACGGTCAGAGAAAACCCAACTCGGCTTGTAAAACATCTTGATAGTTTGTGGGAGACATCAGTGGTGTGTTCTGGGTTAGTGACCAAGGCTTTCCCGACAACACTGCTGGGATATATGCGGAGGCTGGAACAAGTCTCTCCCATTGAGTCTTTCTCTTTCTGCGAATCCCATAAGTTTGTCGTTAACGTTCAGCAAACGAGATGAACTTATTTAAAATTCATGAAGTTGAGTGGAGATGAATACATGTCTGGTCCTGAGATGAAATGTCAAAAATGATATGAGATTAGAACGTTCCTGATATACCAGAACAAGTGGAACACATGACAGGTTAGTGTCTTGCTCAAAGGCACTTCAGCACAGATGAGCACTTGCTGATGTCCCTGAATCACATAGGTTATGCAATTTCTATGCCATAAATGCATCCGAATATTGATAAAGACTCCTGTTGTGTTTGTTGTTTTTTTTCTCCAAGAGCTAGTATCCTTCATGATTAATTGAAAACTGCATTCTACTCATTCGAAGACTGAGATAAGGCAGAAAACACTGTAGTAATTAGACACATCCCAAATTAAAGCAGAGTGATAAATCCTACAAGAAACCATAGGTTACCTTTGCTTGCAGGTTAATACACCTAACTCTAATGCAACGACAGCCTGTAGCTGTAAAGGAAAGCGGCTTGAGTTTATGACCAAGATTGTACTTGTTAATGTAGTGTCATTTTTGTTCCAGTTAGCACATTTGTCTCTGACTCCAGTATATGTCTGATGAAACAACACCTCTGTGTATTTCTTCTTTTGACATTTAGAAAAACATTTAAATTTCAATCAGTGAGAGATAAGTAAGACATGACAATGACTGGACTAAAAGTATAAAGTCGAAACATTTTTTTTCCAGCATACTTTCTTCCTGACGTGTCAGAACGATTGAAATGAGCGAACACAAATGACAGGAGGCACATGTAAGAGATGAGATCATGGAGGGTTTACCCAGTAATACAGGCACTGTAATAGACGGCACTGCTGGCATCAGAAAGTGCAGATATGAGAGGGCTGCTCCCATCGTCACACCCACCAACGCCATTCATAATACCACTGACATCCCTGTTGATGACATTGTTAACAATGTTGTTATTGCTACTACCTACACTACTGCTGCTGCGCCCACCCAGGACCTTTGATCCACCCCCACATCCCCCAATCAGTCCATAGGCCTCCTCTCGATTCCTTCCAATGTTTACATACTGGTCAAATTCATGCCTGTCCACTTCAGACCAAAATTCAGCAGAAGAAGACCCCAAATGGCCAGAGGATTCTGGATTTGAGTGGTCTAAGTGCACAGAGGGAAGGAAGGTTGACGGAGGGGGGATGGAGGAGGTTGAGCAAGAAGAAGGGGACGTTTCAGGAGGAGGTGAAAGCTGCCCCAGATGAGAAGGGAAATGGGTGGCATTCGGGCCGCCGCTGCCATATATTTGACTGAAGTAGGTGACAGGAGCAGTGCTCAGGGGAACTTGGTGGCATTTTATTGGCTCAGGGTGGCTGATGGGAGGCTGGGGGTAGGAAACAGGGGAGGAGGAATCAGGGATAGATGGTGGACACTTGACAGAACTCCTCAATGCGACTTGGTGACTGGAGGCGAGAGTAGGATTTAACTTGGAGCTGACTGCAGTAACAGAGCTCATGCTAGAGGTCATGTTTGATTCAACAGAGCTCATTCGAGAATCAAGTCTGGAGCTTCTACCAGGACTCAGACTGGAATTCATACTAGCATTTAAACCGGCACCAACACTCATCCCTGACCCTTGACTATGGATGGAGTTGTGGTGACTGTGGTTGTTGTAGTGGTGGCTGTAATGCTGGTTGTGATGATGAAGGTGGTGGTGGTACCCGCTCCAACCTCCCATCCCTGCCTCCTCCTGCATATGCTGAGGGAAAAACACTGATTCTCCAGCTCCATCTTCCAGAATATCCAGAGGGGACATCTCTGGAGTTGGCAAGCCGTAGGTCTCAAGCTCTGGGTGTCCTGGGGCCTGGAGGTCCCTGAAGTGCCCCAGAGATGGTAGCAGGTGGTGGGAATGATGGTGGTGTGGAGGGTGAGCACCTGGATGTCCATAAGGAGAACCTCCAGTGACACTTTCTGCACCCAAGGGGCTGATGTCAGGTCCTAAACCAAGGCCTGGTGCCCCACCTTGGGCCAAGGTGTGCAGCAGGAGGCCCGGTTCAACCCGTTTGAGTTTCTTGGTGGTCTTTTTGCGACGAGGCCTGTACTTGTAGTTCGGGTGATCCTGGAGGTGTTGGACACGGAGCCGTTCTGCTTCCTCCACAAACGGTCGCTTGTCTGTGGCACTCAGGGCCTTCCATGACTGACCTGGAGCAGGTGGAGAAGACAAGATAACAAAAATCATTTCCATCACTTACCTAAGAAAGGGGCTGCTATTATTCTTACTGACAGTGACTATGGGAGTCAAAGTCATCTTAAAGTCTCGAAATGGGAAAACTACTTCATTATTAATCAGTATGTTAAGGATAAGGATAAACTTTATTGATCCCACAGTGGGGAAAGTTCACCGTTACAGCAGCTCCAAAGAAAAAGTATAAAAGTATAAAGGCAGTGCAAGAATAAATAAGAAAAAACACGGTGCAAAAACTGCAGATAACATTATATACAGATGATGTTTACTTCTTTTTGTTGCTTGGCCAAAAAGAAATTGATAAAATAGTACCAATCACAATTTTTGAGAAACAATGCAGATACTGTATATTCAAACTGCTCATTATACCCAGCAAGTTGTTCAAAACAGAACAATATAGAGAGCTATAACCAACGGAAACCAACGTTTACGCTTAAAAATAAACAATTTATTAAGATTGTGTCAATCAAATGTTTGACAAGTTGTTTCAGCTCAAGTACAATTGGCATTTAACCTACAATAATCATACCCTCTGTTCAACCAAACTGTTTAACAAATGTGCTGCACTGCACCAGTTTACACCAACATACCTTGACCACTAATATATATTGTAACTAGAGATGTGGCGTTTGTGAACGAGTCTGTCATTTCAATGGCTCTTATAAGTGAACGATGAGAACTGGTTCACAGTTGTGAGCCGTTCGTATGTGCAAATTGCCCACGCTTTCTCCATGTGTCACCTGTGCACCCCATGCGCCTGAGCTGTCCATGCTGCCTTTACGTGAATGACTAATGACATCTCTGACTTTGAGTTGTCCACAGCACGCTTTATTCACCTGAACACAGCTATATATGCGCAGCTAGCTAAGAGGAGAAGGAGTGTGAGCGCTACCAGAGTCCAACTGACTGGAGACTGGAGTAGAGTCGCATTTACCGCTTTATCGGGGAGGAGGAGATATTAGCAACAAAAAAAACCAAACAAAAAACAGAATGAGCCAAGTTTTTTAGGTGAGGGAAAATTCAAAATAGTGATTTCACTGTCAAAGCATGAGGATATGGCACCACCTTATGGAATGCTTACAATGAAAACACAAGCCAAGTGAAATTATAATCAATATTACAAAATATTTCCCACCAATAGAGTGGGATGTGTAAGTTTGAATTAATCTGATCCATATTGTATCTAATAACTGCTACCAGTGATTGCTTCCTTGATAAAACTGAGTTACCCCTGGTTGACTTCTAAAAAATAAATGAATATAACAACGAGACAGTCTTTTGAATGGCTCTTTGAAAGGACCGGCTCCTCAATATCCGGCTCCCTCAAAAGAGCCATAAATGCCATCTCTAATGATAACCAATATGTTTGGTTGACTAGGGCAATATTTACTGAACTGGGACTGTCAAACTGTTGGTTTTTAATTCTTATTTAAGTGGTGAGGTGCAAAAAGAAAAAAAAATCACAATGACCGCAGTGAAATCCTAGCCTTCAAACAGCTCAAGTGGAAGCTACAAAACACATCGAGACATGTCTCTACATGTCAAAATCCTTGTACTCCTCTCAAGCTTAATTTTGTGTGATGCTGCATTATGTTCTTCAGTTAAAATTGTTTTCAGACATATAAACTGCTGTGTTGTAGCCACCTACTGGGCATATTTTATTTTACAATTATACTCTCAGTTTATCATATATATTGTCAATGCCAGCAGCCTCGACAGCTGTTGAGCACATTTTCTCTCAGAAACATTATAGTTTGAATTTAAGTGGCTCTGAAAATCTGCTGCTGCAGATGAGCTCCAGCTGTCAAGTGTAATTGCATTGAGCAGCACTCAGTGTTAATGTGAAACACTGCATGAATGTGGTGCATTAATGTTATGCCAATATTTTAAAAAAAAAAACATGTTGCTGTCAAAAGCCACAGAAAAAAGACAGAATGTTTCAAGAAACATCCAATAAAAAAAGTTCTTGGCTCATTTAATTGGCTACTTTTATATTGATACACCCCAAATCTTTGTGCACAAACTCTCACCTCCTGAGTAGTTCAGTGGTGGTCATAAAATGTTTGCACTTTTCCTTCTCGAGGAGACTGAAGGAGGGATTGTGGTCGGCTTGGATTCGTGTCAACTATAGTGGATTCCTTATTTTTGACAAACTATGGAGTTTGGAACATAATGAGCACATGGATAGACAGAGGAAAAATGACTTACGGGTGGTTTTAGAGGTTTCTAAGGACATTTTGAAATTTTCCTCCCACTTATCTGGACATTGCAAACTTATTACACAATTCCAGTGATTGCCATATGCAAACAGATGACTTTGATTGCTTTAATGTGAAGATCTTGGCATGAATTAATATATTTGTCCAACTAAAAGTGATTTTAGATGAGAACAAAAAAATGTAAACCTATACAGTTAATGTGAAGCCAATCATAATGTATTACAGACTTCCATTTAAGGCTTCCAGTAAAGAGTGAAGTTGTTAACAGTTAAAATCCCTCAAACATGGCTCAAAACTGATTGGATGAATTTACAGATTCTACAGTAATTTAGCTGTCTCATTTAGGTATATTGTAAAACTTGAAGAAGTGCAAAACATCAAACAGACGATAAAAAGCACACCAAATTATGCAGAATGCAAAAACAGAATTTAAAGAAAATGAGAGAAAAAAAGTTTTTAAATTGGCAATCTGAAAGTAAGCAGTATGGTATTGCACAGTTTATGTGCAGAGACAGCAAATACGCAGTATAACAAACAAAACAAGGCCTTAGTCAGAACATATATACTGTACATATAATGAATGAATAATGTAAAAAGGTTGTTGTGCATTCATATCAACACATATATAGTGTTATCTTGTTGTTTTTCAAGCAGTAGTTCTATTATGATGCTATTTATGGTGTGTGCTGGTGTTATTAGTGCTACCGGGACACTGAGAGTGATTTAGATGTGTGGGGTGTGACAGCTGTACCAGCAAAAGCCGAGCATTTTGAATATTTAATTGCAACTACTGAAAAAAAATCAACTTTATTTTTCCCCCACTGCTGAACTTTTACCAAGAACTCTAACTCTGATTGCATTTCTTCAGTCACTTTGGCTGTGTTGGTTTTCTGCTCTAATGAGGCTGAAGTTTTTGTTTGTCTTACCGAGCATCTTGCTGAGCACAGCGTTGTGCAGGTCAGGGTTCTGCAGGGCCAGGCGCTTCCTCTCATCTTTAGCCCACACCATGAAGGCATTCATGGGCCTGCGGATCCTCTGCTCAGCCCCCACAGTCTTCCCGTCTCCGGCGCTTGCCAACACACCTCCTGCCTGGGTCAGATCCGGACTCTGTCCCCCAGAACTGGGTGTCAGAGAAATCCTCGGCTCTGCTCTCCTCGTGCCATCGGGAGAACTGCAGTCCCCGGAGAGGCTCTGCTCAAAACCCATTTCTGAATCAGAAGCAGGACTTGGGGTCCCCGACGTCCAAGCTCCAAGAGACACCCGGCCGGGATGCAGAAGAGTCTCTCTAGACAAGCTGGGCTCAGTTAAATTCATTCCAGAACCAGCCTTGGAGTCAACTTTTAGTCCGAGTGAAATTCTGCAAACGTCTGTCTCAGTTTGTCAGGCTGCAAAGTTCTGGACAAAAACTGCAATTCAGAATGTTTCAGATGGCAAAGAGGAGAAGGATCGAGAGAAGAATTTGATGGATTTGGAGCACAAATCCCAGAGCAAAGCATCGAGATCTGAGAAGAGGTGGAAGGACGTGGAAGAAAGAGAAAACAAACAAGTTGTGGTGCAGGATATTCCCCCTGAAAATGATCCACAATGACTCTGCCTCTTTTTTTTTTTTTTCTCAAAACACAACAGTTCTTGTTTGGAGTGTGTGGTGCAGCGGTTTGTCCAAAGCTCCACTTCTTCCCTCCGTCACTCAAGCCGTCCGACACACTGTCTCTCTGTCTGTCTGTCCTGTTTGAAAGTTTTGAAACTTGTGGCCAGATTTAACCGACCCACGCTGTGTATATATACCCCGCCCTGACCAATCACATAAATATATAGCCTGAGATTTAACCAATGAGATGCCAGGCGGCTGCGAGGGGATGGGAACGAGTGTGTGCACGAGAAATAGCAAAGGAGGGAGGGGGGGGTGTCCAAACTTTGCCTCCCCCTCTTTCCTCCTCCGCAACCGCCACCCTTTCCTCCCCCCTGAAGCTTCACACACACACACACACACACACACACACACACACACACACACACACACACACACACACACACACACACACACACACACACACACACCGTCCGCCTGTACAGGGAGATGTAATCAGAGGTTCCATTGTTTTTGCCCAACTGAGAATGGTGCTTCTCACACACGCACACACACACACGCACACACAAATACACACATTCAAACTGTAACACGCACGTACGCAAACACATGCATGAGCGCACAGATATATACAAAAAGGACAGATGCATGACACATTTATAATTAGGTTTGCCGACAAATGAGAGACAAAACATGATTACACACATATAGTATGGCATGGATTTATATATGTGTTAGTCCAGGGCTACTGTGTGTGTGTGTGTGTGCGCGCGTGTGTGTGTATTTGAGGGCAGGACAGCGGTAACACAGCCGACCACAGTCCCAACCAGAGCGATTAGTGGCTGAGCTTAACAACAACTCACTGGGAGAGGGAGTGAGAGTGAGACAGAGGAAGAGAGGGAGGCAATCAGGGGCTGGATGGGGGTGGCTGCTGATAGTAATGGGCTTTAGGACATATTGCACCCCGACATTAAAGTTCCACGTCTGATTGATGCAGCAACAGCTAACAGCTTGTCGCTTGGACAAGATACATTTCTAAAATTCACTATAGTGAAGGAGATATACGCAAGTCGTTGTTGTTCAGTAGCATCAATTAATGGGTAAAAATGTCCTTCTTTGGAAACAGGAATAGAAAGGAGAGAATTGAATGCTTTACTTTGTTTTATGTAATTTTTGGACTAATAGTCAGACAGAACCTGCAATTTAAAAACGGACTCTAAATTCTGTCAGTTAACCTTCTGATCTCTGGCCATTTTGTTTTGCTCCTGACATATTTTTACTCCCTGTGGGATTAATTTGTCCTTGCAATATGTATGTAATTCCTGCACCTCTGTGGGAAGTAGAGAGAACCCAAAAATGCCTTTTGTGCAGTGTGACAGTTAAAATGTCAATGTTAAAATCATTAAAAAAGAATAAAAAGAAAAGAAAAATGTAATGTCTTTTTTAATGTATTTTGCAGAAAATTTATAAAATGCAATCAGCACGTATGTATTTCCTCAAGATTATTATTATTATTATTATTATTATTATTATTATTATTATTATTATTATTAGTTGCTTTTTAACATATTTTTTGTCAGATTGATAAAATATCAGGATTTTAATCTTAAATTTGGCTCAGTTTGCAAATATGCAAAGGGATTTCAAAGTAGTTCCGGGACCACTAGAAAGTTGACAATTCAACAGGTCCTTCAGTTTTTTACCGTTTTTGCTTTGATAAATGGTGTGATTTTATGTTAGACATGATATAAAATATGTTACTATTAAATATTATTATTAAAAAAGTCCAAGAAACTGATTGAATTTGCAAACACAGGGACATCTTCCATGCATCATACTATAAGTGTGGGGAAACTGTGTGCAAACTTGCTGGGAAAACATGAATGACCAAGACCTGTTGCATTTCTGTTGAACTGGGGCAAAGCCAACAATACCTGAGTGGAAAATGTTTTATTTATTCACATCAACACATTGACATATGGTGGATGTATATTCTGGTCAGAGGTTCTGATATCAGTGTTGCCTCAATAAGAATCTGTAAAAAGTATAACCAAGCAAAATAACTAGAAACAAATTCTAAAAATAGAGAATTTTGACACTACATTTGAGTGAATATACTACATTGTTGCTCTGGTTTAATACTGTATGAATGTAGCTATTGTGTAGAGTAGATGGATCTCAAAGTTAAAACTGAAGCTTTAAAGTCAGATATTATTTTCAAACTCATCCTTCAATGAAACAGTCTTTTGAAATGAATATTATATGTGGTGTGTTTGTCTGTCTGCCAAGGACATGACCCCCCCCAAAAGCCCCTTCATCCACCACAATATAATGACCCCCCTGCACACACACACACACACACACACACACACACACACACACACACACACACTTTCCTCCCCACGCCCAGCTCCATGGGAGACTGCTGTGGCGTCTCAGAGCCTCCTGCTCGACCAACCAGGAACTACTCCCACTTACCACTGTTGTCCCAGGCTCCCTGTGTGTGTGTGTGTGTGTGTGTGTGTGTGTGTGTGTGTGTGTGTGTGTGTGTGTGTGTGTGTGTGTGTGTGTGTGTGTGTGTGTGTGTGTGTGTGTGTGTGCGCTTCATCTTTATGTCTTTAGGTCACTGTTTATAGTGACTCTAAGTGTATGTGTGCATAAAAAGTGCACATTTTAGTTCACAGTGAGACAGAAACATGGTCGACTGACACAACCTGCTACTTTGACATTATTTTTGGGCTTACATGGATCTATGTTCACCTAATTCAGCGTTTTGCAAAGTGGATGCAATGTGCAACTTCGGATGCTGTTGGGACAGGCAGCAAAAATGCCAAAAGATTTACATCAGTGTTGATTTGTGATGCGTTTTCACCCTCTGGACCTCAAGCAGGTTTTTTTCTACTCACTGAACGTTCATTTTCACTGCAATATAAAGTCATACACCTCTATGGAAACAGAGCCAGAACAACCATAACAAGAAGAAGAAAGAACTAGAGAAATGTCTTTTGGGCAGTCAAGCACATAAATCATGATTAAAGAAAAAAAAACTTAAATTTCTTTGATTACTTATTTTCCAAAGATTAAAAAAATGTAATCAGCATGTACAACACTTTTCTAAGTGCCCACAGATGTTACCAGTACTTAAAAAATACCACTATAATGGCGACTCTTCACACTATAGATGTTTTACAACTTACATTTTAAATTTGTTTTCATACTTGTGTCCAATCTGCTCTGTGTAAACGGCCTAAAGTTCAGTTCCGTTTGGCAGAGAAGTTCCTGTATTTTTGCTGCATATGTTCAGGTTGCACATGAGTCAGTCGTGGCCTCATGGTTGCGTCAAAGAGTGTAGAATTTTATTTTTTGTATAGAATCCAGCTTGGATTTTGGAGAAGGCTTAAATGAGGCATGTACACGACCATTTAAAACTTTGGGGTCACTTAGAAATGTTATTTTTGAAAGAAAAGCTTTTTTTCAGTGAAGATAATATTAAATTCATCAGAAATACAGTCTAGACATTGTTAATGTGATAAATGACTATTTTAGCTGAAAACAGCATATTTTTCATGGAATATCTCCATAGGGGTACAGAGGAACATTTCCAGCAACCATCACTCCTGTGTTCTAATGCTACATTCTGTTAGCTAATGGTGTTGAAAGGCTAATTGATGATTAGAAAACCCTTGTGCAATTATAGTAGCACATGAATAAAAGTGTAAAAACTGTCTGGGTGACCCCCAAACAGTAGCATAGAATAAAGTAATTTTGATGCAATGTAATAATTTTAAGCGTAGCTGTTTTTGACTTTTCCCGTGGAAAATAATACATGCCTTTCAAAACTGCCAGCCATTTTTGGGGCTCAGAGTTTACAATGTTTCACCTTCCCCACTTCAGAAACATTACAGTAAATCTTTTGAAAAATTTCTGAACAAAGGTGAAATACAGATTAGGTGAGAGGCGTCCTGATCTGGGGAATAACGGAGTCAGCAGAGGAAACACCACATCCCCTGGTATGCGGCGTTCTTCACCTCCAGCAGGGCAGTTATCGTCTCATATCAGGACAGGTTCACTATCACCTAATGTCCTGTTCACAGCTGTTTCTATAGCAAAACAACTGCAGTGTGTGTGTGCGTGTGTGTGAGAGAGAGAGAGAGACAGTGCTGTGGCACCACACCTTTGCCACAGAGGAAATTTGGCAGCAACTCCAGACTTTGTGGCGAGAAAGAAAGGAGCGAGAGACAGAGAAAGAAGGAGGGAGGACATGGCAAGAGGGACATTTTTCCTTACAGCTCTTGATAATACACACACACACACACAAACAAACACGCAGCCACATTCTGGACAAGAAACCAAGACACAATGGCATCGTAATGGGTGTGTTTACTAGTGTGCGCGCGTGTGTGTGTGTGTGTTTATGTGTGGGAGAGGTCATGTTCACACACTGTTCTATTTTCGAACACGCTGAAGGAGGGAAGTGTGTGTGATGATGGATGGGAGACACACACATTAACACCGGTCGCTACGGGAATCCCCCACCTTTATCACCCGCTGACACACACACACATGGACACACACAGTTGCATAATGCAGCCTAACAGACTCGCACACAGAATTTGTATGACCCTTGGCTTTTAAATATGGGATTTAGCACAACTTTGAGAATCAGTTCAACTGATTAAAATAGCAACGATCTTGGCAAGACACGTTGTAGCTTGCAATTCTACTTTAATGTGTCCATATTTAAACTAAAGGTAACAGTTGCAACACTGAGGCTAACCTGAAAAGCATGGGGTAGGAGTTATTTGTTTAACCCTTCAAATAAATAAATATTTCTAGATTTTAAATGTGGAATTAGTGAAGTCAACAAACAGTAGCTGCATGTTAACCACCATTAGCGTTTTTCTGATTTTGATGCGATACCAGGCTTAACATATCAGTACTGATAAGGAAAAAAATACCTTATCCAGTCTAAAACATCAAGAAAAGTAATTGTATAATAGTTGAAAGAGCATGGAATACATTTTTTTTGTAATTTTTTGTGGTTAGTTGAAAAAAGAAAATGATAAAATATTTTCAGTGTCAAAGTGAGGCAGTGGATGATGTGAAAAGAAGCCATAAAACAACAGAAGTGAACTTTTGCATGACAATACGTTACATACATTTTTATATCCAACCAGAACAGGAGCAACTCTTCATTAGGATCATCTCTTTACACGTTCATGTTTCTCAGCCTTCACATGTTACAGTGCTGCTTATAAATGGTTCAATACTTGCAAAGCGAAGTGCAGCAGTAGTACCAGTGAACATTGCCCACTTTCACGCTTTCTACAGGAGTTTTGTTTTTTCTTTTTTTTTTTTAGTTGCGCTGTTGTTTCTCAGCAGACTATGACTGTCTGACTTTTAGCAACTTGTGAGCTGTGGTGAAGTTGACATTACCAGTGTGAGGGCTGTGTTTGCAGATACAGATGTTTGCCACATTGGTCAGTCAGCTAAAAAGATAAAGCTACATTAAACAGTTGTCTTTGCACTAAACTGCTCCGACAAACTCTGATCTTGCAAAGGTTTGCTTGCCACTAAATAAAACCCAATAATTTGACTAATGTTGCAGGAGACCATGCATGAAGACCCCAGGAAGAATAGCTGCTTTCTTGCAAATGCTAATGGGGATCTTCATAAACAAACATGCACTCACTGTCGACGGCTTTCAACGTGCCCCAATCATACGAACACAAGCTGCTTCGTGTCTCAGCACTGCAACTCTGCATCAAGATTTAAAGAATTACTCCTCATGGAGGTGAAGGTATGTTTTCAGTGCTGTTTGCTTGTTTGTATGAACATCACTTTCTTTAAAACTGTGAGACAATCCACAGGCATCACAGGGTGTCTGTGCTCTACAAGTCCCCTTCCAGTTAAGTTTACAGTGGTAGTAAAACTGTATGTTATTTTTTTGTTGTTAAACTCTGCAACTGATTTGCAGTTCGTATGCGTGCTGAACCATGAATGGGACTCTGTACAGATTATAGATCAACTATGGTCTAATGTTAGTATGTCAACATTTGCTAATTTGCACAAACCACAAAATACAGCTTCATGTCTTGCAGGTATTTGGTCATAAGACCTTATAATGTTGCAATGTAAGAACCCAAGGTATCACCGGTCAGTTAATCATTAGGAGAAAATGCATGTTTGTCGTTTTTTCATGGCAATCCACTGAATAATTGTTGAAACATTTAACTAAGAACTTCTCATGCCAACCCAGTATATCACTACCCATAAGGTCAGGTCACTCAAGTCAGAAGGGTTAATCCTCTGGGAACCATAAACCTTAAAGCTAGTCTTTAACTGCCATCCCCAGAGCCAAGACATGGACCTAAAACAACCCTAATTAGGTTTGTCTGTGTAGCGTTCTACAAAGATAGTTGAAATGTCTAAATTAAATACACAAAATCACAACACTGGGTGTCATTCACTTTATAAGTTGCAAGAACTGGATACAGTACAGAACTGTTTGGGATTGTTCACTGTGGAGGGCCTACAGTATACTACATGGAATGACATAAAGGTTATTTTTGAAAGTGCTGGTTGTTTTTTTCCAGCTTTCAGTGTTGCATCCTGCTGATGCTGCAGGAATAAACCTCTTCTTTGTTGTTGTTAATTATGATTATTTTCTCTCTTTGGCATACTCAGGAGGCTCCAAGACGAGTTTCACAATCCCACCAAAGTCATTCAAAACCCACTGTCCAATTCAAAATATGCTGCTCAATGAGAAAATAAGTCTGTTTGTTCTTAATTTTGCTTGTGTTAGATGTCGGCATGTTCATTTATGTGTTTATGTGTGAGGTTTTATGATTCAAAAATACATGGGCGTGATTGGGAGATGAAGCCCTTTTTTTCCCCTTGAACTGGAGGTTTGCACAAACCTTTACATGCTCCGGGGTGCTGGAGTCGAAGAAAGTCCTTTCTTAAATTGGACTGAATAATTTCATAAATGTGAGCAACTGTGAAAATGAGACTGTTTTTCCAAACAGCTACAAAGGCTGATAAACAACTTAATTCATTTTCCCCTTTTGGAGACACAGTGGCTGTATGAAAACTTCACAACATCTTTTAAAGTCTGTTGCTCAGACTCTCCATAGACAAAATACTAATTAATGCAGAGGACACGTTTTACTCGCTTGTGTACTGTGTGTGTGTTCATGTAACTGTAAGAACATAACACACAGTTTTATATTTGATACATGTTGCATTTAAAGACAAACCTTTTCTTGTGGTTATGCATCTAATTTAAACTTGAAGTAGCGGGACTTCTCTACATGAAGCATGAAATCTTAATTCAATCAACAAGAACAAAAATATTATATATTGCAGTAGGAGAAGGAGGCTGAGTTGTAAACAGCAGCGGCATGAGTGCACTAGCAAAGTGGACACACTGTACACCTGTATGTGTCACGTCCTCCACTTCAGCTGCCCAGTAGGGGCAGATCCTCCTCCTTTCCCTTCATCTCCCTCTCTCCTAGGTGGCATGTGGTCGGCAGACAGGTGCTGCCAACTGCAATCAGCAGGATTGGTTGGTGCGCAGGCAGGAACATTATCCAATCTACATTCCTCCCCCATAAAAGCCGGACGCTGCCACTACTCATCGCCGGACCGTGAACCTCCACTATTAGCATCAGCCTCGTTCACTCTAGCTCCTTGTTTTGTGCTCATGCTCACCGGTGTCTGTGCTCTTTCAGTTCAGATTCCCACCCGCTCATTCCTTCAAGTCTGGACCATCCGGAACCACCTCGTGCTCTCGTCAGTTCCATCACGGCCACAGCCAGGATTCCACCGCTGCAGCACCTGTCCACCCAGGCTGATCTCCATCTGCCACAGGCCGCCTCGCCAGCCCTACCCCGCCCCACCATCGTTTCCTACCCAGGGCAGTTAAGTTCCATGCTTCAATATGAGCCAGTGAGTATCTGGATGTTAATGATAGTTAGACCTGTATCCTGTTGGTTTGCTCCGCCCCAAACTAGTCGGCAGCTGTGTTGCACTTTATGAGTTTCGTGATATTATGTTTGCGGTGTACATTTGTCTGTCTGTCTCTTAGCAACATTACTCAAAAGCAGACAAATCAATTTGGATGAAATTTTCAGGGAAGGTCAGAAATGACACAAGGACCACCTCATTAGATTTTAGCAGTGATGCAGCTCATAGTCTGGATCCATGGGTTTGTTAAAGATTTCTGCATCATTGTGAGATAGCAGCATGCTGTCTACGTTAGCTGCCTGTTGACGATCACATGATTGCAATCCTACTACAAAACGACCGCTGGGGACTTATCGGGACTTATCCATCAGAAATCATACAACGACTGAGCAGCCTTGGCGGAGTACTGGGCTCTCTGAGTGCTTTTCTTGTCATAACTTTTAAAATATCATTCATTTATTATGAAAGTTGCCTTACAAGTAGTAAATAAACAAAATGCTCACAAAGGTAGTTTAGTTTTGCTCCTTTTCTTCTCAGAAACAACTGCTAGCTACATCAAAGTGTCCTGAAAGCAAGAAATCCACTAAACAAGTTTCTACGTGCTCACAGTTTCAGAGACCTGAAATACAAAACTGAACTAACTCCAGCTTTCTGACTTCACCGTCAACAGTGAGGAACTCAGCGACAGTCAGCATCCGGTTGCTCTGTCAGCTATCTGTCTGTCTCTGTCTGTCTATTCATAGCCCTGCAGTAGAGCTTATCATTTCTTATCCTGTAATTAATGCACTGCAGCACCGCAGGACAATATACGACCTTTCCCACTGAGCACTATGCCTCTGTTCTCCAGTCGAACACTTGTTTTTGTCTCTCATTTCTTGTGTCCCGTTGTCTTCTTTTTCTCATCGGCCCTGTCATTTTTGCTCTTTCTCTTACCGAGTCTCACGCTCAGATTCTCACAACACTGGCTGTTTTTACAGAAGCATTCGCATTTTTCATGTTTTCTGTTTTTGCTTTCTTCAGTGCTCCTTATTTTTTGCAGTTTACTTGTAGTTTGCCTCTATTTCATTTTAAAATCTTGGGAAATGAGGTGACTTTCCTCAGAATTAGATGTGAACAAGCGGAAATGAGAAGTAAGGGATAAAATAGGGATGCGTTATTGGAAACTGACCTGCGGGCCATGTGATAACGTGGTCAGGATTATGTGAGTCATCCTATGAGGGGAAGATCAGTGACTCAGCGATTAGAGTTGTGCCTTTACCGACCAGAAGGTGTGGGTTCAGATTTCAGCCCTGGTCCTCTGAGTGCTTGCAGGGTTTTACATGCCAATACAGTTTTAGTTTGTGTTTTTCTTTTACAATTTTTTAAATTCCTGAACTGGGATATCTCAAAATAAGATGAATCTGTTTAGAACCATGCTCATTAAACGCCAACTCTTCCTTCAAAATCAACTAAATAATAATCAATCTTAGACATTTTCTCTAGCACCAAAGTGATGGAACACAAACAACATTCTTAAGAATTTTTGTGTCATTTTTCCTTTACTTCATATCAGCATAATGTAGAGAGAGAGGAAGCACAGTCAGAGAAAAGGGGTCATGGCAAACAAGAAAAATTCCCAGGCGGATACAGGAAGGATAGCCGGCAGTAGAGGTTTCATTCTGGCCTGGGATTTTGATGCATGTGAAACACCTCTCTCTCTTAAACCCATGTTTCCTCTCATTTCCTCCATGGCAACTGTCAAACAACCCCGAAAACCATTTTAAAATATCAGCCTGTGCAGATTTTCAATCATCCAGCTCAAGATAATCCTAAGGGCTTCACTAAAGTGCAATTAGACTTCTTTTTGGTTCTTAAACACATTTATGCTCTCATCAAAGGGTCTGCCACTGTTCTAACTGACTTGCAGGGAGTTCCAGAAATTTATTCTCAGCCCTAAATCACGTGGCTTCTGACCTGTTAATAGGAAGCCTCTTAGATGAGAAGGGAAACATCTTCAAGGACCAAAAATACAAGTCAGATTGCCTTCTACTGAAGATCTTATCAGTAAAGAAAATTTGTTTCAAGGGGACACAGTGTCATCAAGGGACCTTCCAATCAGGTTTTTTTCTAAGTCATATATTACTGAGGGCAGCACAGTGGCTCTGTGGTTGCCTCACAGCTAGAAGATCCCTGGTTTCTTTCTATGTGCAGTTTGCATGTTCACCCTGTGCCTACATGGGTTCTTACCGAGTACTCTGACTTCCTCCGTCAGTCCAAAAACATGCTGAGGTTAATTGTGCTTGGCTGTCTGTCTCTATGTTGCCCTGTTGCAGACCAGCAACCTATCCAGGATGTCAGCTCTGACAGACTCCAGCCCAGCTGACTTAAGTCGTGCATAGAGAGCCGATGGATGGATTTATTATTGAGTATTCACTATTACCAAGTTCCACTGCGATACCATGTTTTTCTAGATAATACACACTTCAAGTATATTACAATTATTTAAATCAAGCCCATTAAACTTACTTACTGTACTAAGATCCGAGGAGACAGTTATTTGGGGTACATGAAGTTCATGTTGGCATGCAGAGATCATTGTGGGGGTTTAGCTAACAGCAGGTCACCGTGAGAAAGACTTCTGTGAAATTTAATAGCATGCAGGTTGAAGTCATATTTTCAAGACAAGCCAGAATCACCAGATGTTGTGTTGGCCCCTGTTATGCTGCTGAAACTCCTCAGACCCAGTGGTTCATGAACACAGGACCTCTGGGGATGTCCTATGGCATCGGGATGGTGGCAGTGAATTCTGTGGGTCCCGTGGGTTGCAGGGTGGAACCTACCTAGATCAGACTTATCCTGGCACCATCCCACAGACCATCAATAAGATTTGGATCTGGGGAATGTGGAACCTGGGTAAATACTTTAGCTCTGTTGTATTCCCCAGGCCACTCCTGAGCAGTTTTTGCGATGTTTCGAGGTGCATTGTCCTGCTAAGAAATGAAGGTGCACATGTTCGGACATACTCTATTCAAAGGCATCAAGGTCTATTTTAGATCCTGATACACAATTTCTGTACTATGTACTTCACTGGATTTCTCTGTTCATATCCGAGTAATTTCCTATCATGTGCAGCAGCTGTTATAGTTTTCACTTATTTGAATCGCTGCGCTACACTGTACCCAGGTATGCATTAAACATTGTAGAGCAGCCTTCTCTCATTTTGCTCCATAGCTTCACGACTGTCTCACTGGAAGAGTTCAAAGCTCTGATCTAAAGATGTGTAACTGAGTGCAGTTGTTATTCCTAGGTTAGATTTTGTGTATCCTCTCTTCCTGTTGTAAAGTGTTTTACTTTTGTCTAATGTCAATTGCTGTAAGATTTGGGTTTTTTTGCAATTTTTTGAAATTTATGTTTGTGTGCCCTTTTGACAAGGCTTCCCTCAGAACAAGAGATTCTAATCTCAACAGACTTCATGGTTAAAGATTAAATAAATGTTACTTTTTATTTTTAGCGGTTTAACGGTTTTCGTTTATTTTTTCTGTCACAAAAATGCAAAAATCTGCATACAGACAAAAGCCTCAAACTTTGCAAAAAGCATGAAATATTATATACTACACTTCTTGAATAAAGTGCCCGGCCTAAAGCATGAGGATGTTCTAGTTTCCTCACTGCCCCTCTCCATTACTTGCTATGGGAAAAATGTTAAGCATTTTTTTTTATATCTCACTGAAAGTATACAGCTCACTGCCAAAAGTCAGAGCATACCATTCCTCTTGATTACAAGCGTATCTGGCCCCAAAAATGTAGTGGCAACGGGAAAAAACAGCAGTAGTCAAACTGTGGGGTTATATTTAGTAAATGCTGCGGACATTTTCAACATATAGTAGAGTGTGTGGTTGGGAAATCAAATGAAATATTGTAGATGAACATATTTGTGTGTCGGTCATGGTGCCTGCTGGCATTCCTTAATCCACCGAAGACACTCAAGACATTTACATACATATGATTAGGAGTTGAGATCAGGACAGACAGGAAGTGTTAGCTCATTAACAGCTTTCAATTACAACCCTCCGCTGAGCTGCTGAGTTATTCATTTACAGTCTGTTCATGAAGAGCAGCTCTGCTTCGGCAACCGCATCAGCCACACGAGCTTAAGTTCAGTCAGCCCTTCTCCAATTGTGCCACTCTGTCTAAAGACGGGTTAAAAGGTTGTGCTGTCTGGGAAAATCTGAGTGTGAAGGAATAATTAACACTCTTCTTTCCTTAATAACCACTGAGGAGGCCAGAGTTATCACAGTGAAGCGTCCCAGTGGTTTCAGTGTGGTTAGACCGGCAATCCATCCACTGAATATATGGAATCAGCATCATGCTGACCTCCTATAAAAGACAAAAGAACTGAGTGTGATCATCCATCCATTATCTCTTTACTCATGCATAGAGGGACAACCATTTAGGCTTATTTTCATACTTAGGGGTAAATTTATCTTCATCTTCTTTTACATACAGAGTCACCTGAAGACAAGGGATATCTCATGGACTTAGTTTGGCATTACCTACCTTTGACCATGTCTAAAGGCAAAGGAGTTTATACCTATACCTATAACTAGGGATGCACTGAGTCAAAGTTCTGGATCGGAGCAATTCAAGGTCATTTTTAACTGCTCAGTTTTGTTTTTGTTTTTTTTTTAAAACAACTCTAAAGCTGATTTTTTTAAGCCCTTCATAGAGACAACAGTTTCTCAACAGAAAAGCTAAAACACCTGGTGTGAAGACAGACTGAAGTTACACACGAGTTCCTTCTGGAGTTTACTGACTCGAGGATAACCAAATACCTACATGCCATAAGTGTAAATTACAGGCTGCATTTGCGTTACAGAGTACCCTTTCAATACACATTATTAAAAATGGATTATCTTCAAGATTGTAAAATATGACCACTGTTAATGCTGCACTGAAATAAAGTAGACCGGATGGAAGTCTGACTGTAACCATTATATTTCAGAGCCTGCTCAGACTGCACATCTTACAAGTCTGAACTATTTTCACACAGAACCTTTAAAATTACAATTCAGCGATGTTTGTAGTGGAATTCTTTTAAACCCCACTCTGCATTGCTGTGAACCACACGTTTTTGGCTTCCCTCCCATGCATTCCTTCAGACTGGTTATGTGCCACTGACCTGTCAACAGGGCCCCTTTTTAATTTCATACACTCCCAGGATGCTACTTTACAATTTCAAGACACACATTCCCCATCCATCTGAAGTAACTTACAATCAATGCGGTCGGTGGTGTAAATTTGATTTCCTAAATCAACAACTGTACTGCATCTTGCATAAAGCATCAAAAGAAAATCGTGTATAGTCAAAGAACAAAAGTCCAAGTTAAAAGGTGTGTTCACACTGAAGGTGAGGCTCATTTTAAATGTGGCACAATTGCCTATAAAAATAGACTGCATAAAGATAGATGGAGCAACCCACTGGTTTGCATTGGAGCCAAAGTGAAGCCTAGGCAACTTTATAGTCTTTTCTGATTAGAGTCAGGACCTTATGACTATTGGAGGCGGGGTGGACCAGAGGAAATGACACTTGACCCTTTTGTATTAAATTTTAGGGTATTTCCTCACTCCTGTTGTTGATTAAATCCCCCAAAACCATCTCTGTGTATCAAAATGACATATTCAGATTATTTTTTGCACGAAAATAATCCATTCCGGTCTTAAAATGGCTCATATGTAACTCTACATTATGTTTATGAAGTCCCTGCCTTTCTCTCTACCTACTCTTACTCAATCTAAACTACCCTAAGCTAGAAAATAATAACTTGGAATGTTTGTAATACAGTCATGCATGTTTAACCTGGAAACTGGTTCTAAAGAAGAACTATGATACAGAAAGCCCCAACCTGCAATCTTAGTTCTGTTACTATATGCTAGTTATTATGGAACCCTGGAAGTCTGAATCTGTGTTTTTGAGTTTTTGTCATCAGTACACTGCAGTTTCAACATGAAAATCATCCGCCATGGCATTGACTGCTTATTTAGCTAATGATGTGTCTTTGAGCAGATAAAAAACACCATATGGACAAATTAACAATGTGAAATACTTGGTTTTCTTGGTTTCTCTTTTTGGCCTGTTCATGTTGCCGCCAAATGCAACGAGCAAAGCTGTTCCTCTTGTTGACAGTAGGTCATCTTCATGTTTTCCAAAGTCGATGTGTAGAACTTGTTTACATGCACTTACCCCAACTGTAGTATGTATAGAGAAGCATGCAATTCTGCTATTTTTAATTTGGGATGCAGAAACCATGAATTGGACTTTAGTTTTGTTGATCATTCTAACTTCATCAGGCACCTTAAAACAAGCCCAAAGCCTCCACACCTTCCGTATTTGACAGATGTAGGAACAGGTTGCGGTTAAAGAAGCATGCAGCACTACAATTTGAAGGGATTTACTGACTATCCAGCTGCAGCTAGCTTAGCCGTGGCACCAGCTGTCCGGAAGTGCCGACCTCAGCTGCACGGTTCACACGCCCTTCACATCTAAATAAAACTAGCTGACTCCTGAATCTACGCATACCCGTGGCTAACGTTAGCTTGCCAGCTAAGAGCAAATGCCATTTAAATGAGTCAACTTTGCATTTCTCCTCCTCTGGTAGAAGCTATGCAAAAATACCATTAAGCTGACCAGCCCTCCATGTGGCTCGCAAGGGCCTCTGTTGAAACTACAGCAGACACATACTTTGGTTTACTGTTGGCTTGAGAATCATAAATTAATGAACATTGTTAGAAGCTGCACATGAAGTCAACACTGAGACTTGGAACCTTATGACCAAGAATAACCCCTGTCATCACCACTGCAGAGCCATTCATCATCAGGAGTTTGGTTTGTAGCTTTACTTGAACCCTTCATTGTGTTGTTGCAATTCATACACATATAGTGCTACACATTCACACTGTGAGCTGACCAGTAACCATTAACACATCAACCTACGTGCATGTTTTACTCATAAGCACCTCTGCTCAGAAGGACAAAGACACTTTCTTTTATATTGCTGTGCTGTCTTTTTATTCTTTTATTCATAAATAGTATTATGCTATCAAGTTTTATTTACTTTGTTGTGTTTACCAGTTTAATTCAATGCGGCAACCCCTATATCATAAAACGGAGCGCTCTGATCAATACATGTGGTTGCTAACAGAATGATCAATGGCCACAACAAACATCAGTTCTGTTTTGAATTGTGTAGCGCTCTGATTTGTTTTCCCATGTGTTGGACTTGGAGCAGTTTCAGCCTTAAAGCATATGGAGAAATGTGAAAGGCTGCCAGTTTGACTCTCGGTCAGTTCTTAGAGGGTGGGGGTTGTCACTTCATTAGCTGTTGGTTTATGTTTGAGCTAAACAGTTCAGCCCTGTGTAAACTCTAAGATCGATACATACAATGCAAATAGCAGAAAACAATTTTACAAAGTTAAGCCGTGAGGACTAAAAGAAATAGAGAAAACAACCATCTGCACAACTGGGATAAACAAAGGCCCCGGACAAATTTGTTTTCGTTACTGCTCCTGTATTGATGCATTTAGACTTGTAAAACTGTAGAACTGTCAATTTTCTCTTCTCAGTTATGGTTGGACCTTTTTTGACTGCAGTATAAAGTCCTTTACCTCTATGGAAGCAACACAACCATGGCCAGAAGTAGAGAGAACTGACCTAACACAGTTATAATGCAATACATTATTAAAAAGAAAAAAAGATATCCTGAATTACTTTGATTAGGTGTTTTACAAAAATATGAAATATTGATTCAGATTTTTCAGTGTGTCCACGGGTGTTGGCAATGTTAGAAAAAATGGTGAGTCAACATTCTATGGATATTTTACTCTTTGCACTTATAAGTTTGTTCTTGTACATGTTTCTGAGTCATCCGTGTTGTTGGGGAGTATCTGGAGGCTCAGGATTTGACCTTCATCTGCAAAGGTTGAACATCTGTGGACCAAGTCCATTGAAATTAAAAGAGACTATGTTAAAATTCAGTATAAGAACAATCTTTCTCCTGTGACGCTTTCTGGTGAGGTCAAGAACTTTTTGAAGTTTTGAACTTTTGAAGCCCTCAAAAGTAGCAAATGTTAACATGTAAACATACTCAACTAATGTCGCGACCATGGTCAGTATTACAGCATCTCACAGCAGACTTATAGCATGTAGCTCAAAAATAGAGCTTCAGAGAGCTGCTAGCATGGCTTCTGCGTCTTAGCTTTGTTAATTCTACATTTTTCAAATAAGATTTGATTGTATTGTATTTAGAATCTGGTAACATTTTTTCTTCAGTTTTGATTTTGGAGACAAAATACAATTGGATCCACATTAGTGCACACACACTAACCCACATGCAAACTAATGTTTTACATATACTACATGCCCTTCAGCCTCACTCACTGATTTTCAGCTATAATAACTACAATGTGTAGTGCACTGACTTTTGCCAACAGAGATCTTTGATATAAACAACACAGTTCGAAGTCGATAAAACATCTTCTGAAATAACCATTGAACTTGTATCACATAGGTTTCAGTTGTATGCAAAATGCCCTGGTAACCAGTGCTGGGTTAGGAGGTCAGTTATTCTCATCATTGCTTTCACACGTACACATGCAAACAGAAACAGTGAGTCTGTGCAATTTTTCACGTATTCATTCTTTGTTTCACAAACAGCTTTGGGTCTGTTTAGTCTGTACATTTCTACTTATCGTATTTTTCCCATTTTCTCCTTACCCCCTTTCTAACAACAACTCTCTGTAAACTCCCCACATTTTTCTCACTTGTGTTCATTTCCGGCAGCAATCGAATATCTTCTGCCCATCAAAGATGTGTTTGTGAACAAAAGAAAGTGGGGGAGCGAGACTGCAGTGTACACGGGACAGAAACCGAAGGAGGGAGGGGGTGAAACAAGTGGGACTTGGGATTGTTCGGCACAACGAGAGGAGTTGGGTGGGAGATAAAGTGTTTTTCTCTTTTTGTGGTGTGTGAGTGAAGTCTATTTTTTTCTTTTGTGGTCTGTGTAAAGTGTGTTTTTTTTCTTCTTTTGTGGTGAGCCTGTGGGAACTGCTGAATGAGATGGAGTGATTCCTGAAGTCAATGCTATCAGCCTCCGACACACTCAAACACTGGCCGGGGCTCAGTAAGGAGGAGGGGGAACGATAAGGACTGAGATGGGGCCCGTGGTGCCCCCAGGATGATAAGGAACGGGATGGGTGAGCTCTATGGAATTTGATCTTGATAACAGACTGAGGAAATATAAAAGTATCGAAAAGATAAGAGGTGATCTTGCTGTCTCATTTCCTTAATTTCTCCAGCTAAAATAATTTCTCACTTCGCAACTTAATGCCTGATCTGAATGTTCTACGCTTGCAACGCAGAAGACATGTTTTTAATTAATTCCGAAGTTCTGTTTCTTGTCATCACAAAATTAAATTTATGAAAGAGCACTATGACATCATGCTGAATTAACAAGACTAGTCTGAGAGTGTTATATCGTTCTTTTAGCGTTTGGCAGCATGTTACATTGATTGAGTTTAATTATCAGTAATTGTTTTTTTAAAGAAATGTTTCTTGCAATCTTAAGACAGCAAGCTAGTTATGTAAAGATCACAAAATACATTTTTTTTTTGTCATCATGAGAAAAAACTTTCCACCCACAATCTCCATATTGAAGACATCTGCATGTGGTTGTCACTGAATCTTTTAGTAGTTTACTCTTCTAGGCTTTGAGGCTTTTCAGACATACAGTTTTTGATTATGACAGCATGGTGGATCATCATTCGGTCAGTCTGTTCATCGTTCTGGCCAGAACACAAACAAATCCAAGCTGTAATCACAACTGCTGCTTGCATTCAAAGCCTAACAAAAGACGATTCTTACTATTTTTGTGACCTCCTCACCTTTTGTTTCAGCTTTTTTTGCTGCTCTGCCATCGGGCTAAAATTCCACTTGCAGACCACAACAGTCAAAATGTAATTTTTAATTAAATACTTATGGCCTAAAATTTACTGAGCTCATTAGTGCTTCCCAGATGACGAGTCATTTTGATTTTGGGCACCAAAGAGAACAAAAACTATCTGCAGTTTCAACACAAGATATCTTATGTTAGAGACTGCAATCAAATGTTCCGACCACTTACTCCTGGAGGATGAAACCATTTGATTTTAATTATCACTGTTTATGGCACACCAATGTGTTCACACAACACAAACTCAGCCATTCAGTTATTTTCTATACCAGTGTCATCACCTTTTGATATACCTGCTGTAATGAACCCTCTGAAGCCCAAAATCTGTCGGTCGGTTTGGAAAGCATGTTATCTTTTTTAAAAAAAACATCACCAGAATGACACAATTTATTAGAGCCAGAAACTGCAACAATAGAAAGAATTGTTGGATTATCTTTGACAATCTTTGAAGTACTCATGTGACGTGTGGTTCCATTGAAACACCAAATTTATTTTACCAAATTTAAGCCTAAAATCCTGAGTTTTCATCTAAATATCTTTATTTCACATTTTAATCACCAAAACCAAAGGGCTGCTTTTACCAGATTCTGTAAAAACGTAAATATTCTGCACTCCTTGATTCAACACTAGCGTCATTAATGACTCTGGTTTGACTCTTACATGGAGCCAATAGGAGACAAGAATGACAACAAATTACAATTAGTAAAATATCTATAATATGATGAGCCACATCTTTCACAGTATTGAAAGTAAACTATTATACATATTAACTACATGTTTTTCAATTTTTGTCAAAGAAAAAATTAAACTTTGGCATTTCTTCATCATCATTATTATTATTATTATTATTATTATTATTATTATTATTATTATTATTATTATTATTATTATTATTATTATACTTTTAATGACATTGTAGTTGTGTTTCTATAGAGGTTAAGGATTTTATATTACACAGAAAAATCTGATCCAAAATAAATAAAAATGTGACAGAAGCCACAAATGCCCAGAAGCAGTTTGGAATTTGGAGAGTTAATTTCAACTCTGTACCTGTGTGTTGAGCTAAACTTTTGTTCATCTTTGACATCTGTACTTTGTTGGAATGAAAACTTCTTTTACTGACTGTGTCCTCAGAGGAAATTTGGCAGGCTCTTTGCTAAGTCAGCCTCCAGTTAACCACAATGAGAAGAACACAGCCAAACGAGTGGAGGGCAACACAGTGTTTAGATTTAGATTAGTGGGTATAGCATTCAAGGCTGAGTTATTATTGGAGTCTGTGACTGAGTGTGTCACAGGAGGTGAGAAAGAGACACTGAGCAGCCGTTTTCTTCCTTTAAAATGTCAATCTATAGATTGTTATCATGGAGAACTCACTAAAGTGAAGTGGCTTTCCTGCAGTCTCTGGCAATTTCTGCCTTTTTTGTCTTTTGTTTTTGCCTTTCATTTGTGTTCCCAACACAGTGGATTAATGCTAAAGCAGATTGTCAGCTGAGTATATATTATATCTGCAAAGCTGTTGATCTGAATGTTAGGAATCCTCAGAATGGATGTAGTAACAGTAAGACAAACTTTGTACCAGGCAAACCTAAATATATTCTGTTGGTGGAGCAGAAAATGCATAAATATGTTTTTGTATTCAGTTCTGATTTGTTCCCAGGCCCATATTACATTGCTGGTGCTGCAGGTGGTAGAACACAGATTAGAAAATGAATATTTTGGTATTTATCACAGAGCACATTTAATCAGTAACATTAATTCCACTTTACTTTGGCCTAATTAATTTTGATGTGCCTTCATTATTGGGCAATGTCAGACTTGAATGCACATCCTGAGTATCATTTTTGATTGGATAAAGTTTAAAAGCTTTAATGTGCTACTGTCATGCTAGAAACAAGCAACCCAGTCTCCACAAAATTATGTTCCTGTACAGCTAAACTGTATTCTCATTTAGGAATTTAAAGAAACTTAATTTAATTTAAAACAAACATAACTTCTCATCTATGACATTGCAGGAATGGCTTTCAGTTTGAAATAACCAGTCAGTACAGGATTTTCACCCAGAAGACTGGGGTTCCCCTGGGGTGAAGTGTGGGACCATTTAACTTAGATTTAAGTTCTGTTTTCATTGGTTGTTGACATTTGAAAGTTAACTCGCTGTTTGGTTGAGTTTAGGCACCAAAACTACAGGGTTAGGTTTAGGAAAATATCATGGTGTAGGTTGAATCTCCTCTGTTTACTTGGTTACCTGGGTGACGAATCTTGCTCTACAATTCTACAAATCTGCAGTTTCATTTTGCAGACGCTTTTATCTAAAGCGACATACATCTGAGAGTAGATACAACACAAGCAAGCATCTAGTCAGGAGAAAACAACCCGGATAAGAGCCATAAAACAAGTTCAAGTGTAACAATAGGACCCTGGTGTCTCCAGGCAGCGCAGACGTAATGGGATTTTATGTTTATTTTGAATTTTTTGCAGTCTGTCAAGTGCAAAGGTGTTCAGTGAAGAGCTGGGCTTTTAGTCTTTTCTTTAAAAAAAGACTGCAGAACAACAGAGTTTGGTAACTCGTTCCACCATGGAGGAACCACAGAGGAGGAGAGTCTGGATATCAACCAGCCCTGTTGTGGTGGTTGTATCTGGCACCATTTGTGGGCTGAGTGTAGCAAGCAGGAGGGAGAGTCGACCTGAATGAGAGAGTTCAGGTGGTCGGGAGCTGTTTTCATTCTAGTTTTGCATGCAAATGTCAGAGTTTTGAATTTTATGCGGGCAGTAACTGGAAGCCAGTGAAGCGATCTGAACAGCGGGGCGATGTGCTGTTTTTGGCTTGTTGAAAATCAGACGTGCTGCTGCATTCTGGATCATCTGCAGAGGTTTGGCCATGCGTGTGGGGAGGCCTGTTAGTAAGGAGCTGCAGTAGTCGATGTGTGATATTACGAAAGGCTGGACCAGGAGTTGTGCTGCATGTTCAGACAGGAAGGGTCTGATCTTCCTGATGTTGTGCAGGGAGAATTTACACGACTGAGCAACAGAGGCCACATGAGCCTCGAAGGTTAGTTGGTCATAGGGTTAGATCATGACACCCAAGTTTCTGGCAGACTTTGTGGGCTTGAGTTTGGTTGAGTCAAGCTGGATGTTGCCTTCTTGTTGTATAGAGGAAATGGCTGGGATGAAAAAGAGCTCAGTCTTGTTCCACCTCATACATGATCTTTTTGCTGGAGAAGACCAACATTTAAGTGGTGAAATGAATGGCAAAGATATGTTGATTTGAGACAAATCTGTAATGCATCAGCAGCAGAAAATGCATTTCCCACTAAACATAATTGTAAATGCACTTTAGTTATATAGGAATGTAATATAGTGGAGACTGGGGTTAAAGTAAGCAGCTGTATGGTGGAGCCTGATGAAGAAAAGCTTGTTAACAAAGAACATGCTTTATGTTTTACTTTCTCTTGACCACAAAAGGAGAATATTGTGCCTACGCTGCACCAGCTCCTTGGTAAATCTCATCTGGACTTTGACATACATGAAGTCATTTATCAATCCATACGGGTTTATCCCAACAATTGTGGAGCAGCAGCAGGTTTACAGAATCTGAAGCTGCAGTCCAGCAAAGTGCTCAAACACAAACACAACCCCAGTCCTACAGCAAAGCCACTAATTTGAAACCTAAGTGCTATCCACTGTCCCACTATCCACTTAGTAAGCCAGTGCTCTGGGCTGCAGTTGTTTTGAGTGTAGCAGGGAGAACTGAAAATGATTTAGTTGTGAAGTGGCAATTATAATGTTTGTTCTAGTCATTTGTGGTTCACCATCATCATTAATTAAAGCTCAGCTGAACATCTATGGTGATGAAATAAATAGCAGCCTGCTCCATGGGACGCCTTTTGTCTGCTAAGGAGTGAAACAACACCATCTCCATTACATACAGTTGCTATTTTAAAATGCATCTAAACACCATGTGCTCTGTCACTGTGTGTTTTGTTAAGTGGAACTCTGGGCAACAGCTGTTTTGAAAGAACAGAGAAAGTGTTTTCAGCAGTGATCTCACCTACAGTTTGCTTTTTTAGTCTGAATCAGCGGCAAAGGGGATATTTTCATCTTCTTTGATTTGGTTCATTTATATCAACCACACCAATTACACGCAGGAGGAGAAGCTGACATGATGTCACGTACTTGAAATGAATGTTATTGGCATAAACCAAACAGTACCGTCAGCTTACATAGTTCTCCACAATGATGATCTTCTCCTGACCTAAACTGTGCCATGTGCAGCAACATTGTGTCGACTCAGTAGGAAAAAAGAGACATATGCTAGTCGACCCTATAAAGACAGCTGTGAACCTGTAAATGCACATCATATGGACTCAAGGATCTGCGGCTAACAACATAGTGCCAGATACCACTGAACATCGTTACAGGTCTTATTTTTGCTCATTAGTATATCATAGCTGTTTTAGTTTGATATGGAAACCTTCTTGCAAAACTGATAAATAACCATCTTTCTAGTGGAGCAGTGGGTTAGATTAGAAACTAAAATGTAATGTCCTGTCACCTGCAATTTCCATCGATAAAATTCAATTAAATAGGTGGAGCTCTGCTGATTTTCAACTAAACTAAAATGTTAAAAACATTTCCATCTTTCTGCATGTTTACTGGGAAATCGAAATAAACAGTTGCCATAATAATCTCCCCCTAATGCGCAAGTAGTCGTATAGTAAGTCGATCTGTGATTGTCTCTTGCTTTCTTACTCTTGGTTCTACTAAAACAAACAACACAATCCTCAGACAAAGCTCTGAACACACAGATTGAGCTGTAAAAGGGGATAATGAGAATGTTAATTTTAGTGTTTTAGTATGTTTATTGTTTTGCTTTTACTGTCATTATTCAGCAAAGACAGCAGCGCTGTCTTCACCCAAATACAAGTCTGCAAGTTTATAGAAGCATCTGCACAGTGCTGTGCTGTGTGTGAAAACATCACATACCACTAATTTAAATCCTAAATACTACCCATTTTCTAGGCCAGTGTTCTCCGCTGCAGTTGTTTTGAAAGAGAAAGTGATTTAGATGTGATGCAGAATAACGATGATGTTCATTCTCGTCATTCATTTTCCGCAGAACTTGAGCTCCTCCACAGTCTTCTTCTGTATTTTAATTCTTACCAGGTTTTCAGAATTTAGAACACCCAATGATTAATATGCAGACTAATTTGGTTTGATTTCTGCGTTGTTGTTTGATGCGATGCAAAGCAGAACTCGATGAGATGCTCACAGCTGGAAAATGTTTCAACTAATTGTTAACAATGACAAAGCAGCTCCTCAGTCCTCAAAACAGACAAAGTAACGTATTAAATGTTTGCAGAGACCTTTTTCTCTGTCTTTGTTGAGAGGGCAACAGTGAATCGCATTTGTTTGTTATATTCTCGCTGCAGAAGCTGATCTGTATGCCCTCGACCATCCGCCCCGCCCAAAACTCTTAGCCTGGCCATTTGTTAAAACAACACAAACTCAGTCCTCCAGTAAAGCCACTAATTTAAAACCTAAGTACTGTTTTACCACTTTCCAGAGGCTGCAGCTGTTTTGAGTGTGGTTGAGGGGAGAGAAAGTGATTTAGAGGTGAAATGGGATAATGATGATGTTCATTCTAGTAATTTCTGAGGCAAAAAAAACATCCTAATTTAAATCAGGACAGACGATCTGTGATTAAAGCGTGGCAAAGGAGGCCACCAGGCTAAGGGCATATATAATTATAGGTGCTATTGCTGGCATGAGTTTGACACTGTTATCAGATTTTCAAGTGTTCACTGAGAACATAGCTGAAAACATTTTACTTGAAATTCCAGCTTCATTTGGTTTTTTGTTTGTTTTGCGGAGACTCTGTGGAGTCTGCAAAAAAAAAAAAAAATAAAGAAAGAAATCTTCAAGGAAATATGATGTCTAGTTTTGGAGGCAGAGATCTGATCTCCTACATCCAAAATCTCTATTGCTGAACAGGAGTGGTGGAGAGAAACAGCACAGACTTTAGGGACAACACACACAATCACAGGAAGGACAGTGAACATTTTCAGATTATCTCCACATGGAGCCATTAATTGTGTTGCATTTATTGTACACAAAATGATAGATATTTGTATGACAAATGAAAATACAATGCCCAGTCTTTCTCTCTTATGGCAAAAAAGGTAGAGAAGTTGCAGAATTCTACAGATGCTGGAGGACAGAAACCCCTGATCATGGAGGTACCGAAGAGAATTGAAAGCTGGACTTAAATGTTCCTGCTCACTTGAATGAAAACTGCTCACCTGTCAGTGGTGCAACGAAGAGTTCTAGCTTTGGGTTTGCTTCATCATGGCGCTGCTCACTGCACATGCTCACTGTTTTTCTACGTGGTCCCGTCACTGGGTTCCCACTAACGGGTGTCACCAATAGAAAGACATTTTTCAAGCCTTTGGGAAGGAGTTTCATAAACATAACACCTTTAAAAAATGAATTACAGAAATAATAAAATCCAACTGTGTTTGCAGTTAGATGTGTCCTGATGACAGTTTTACAGATATAAAATTGACAGCAAAGCTGAGTGTTGGCACCATATTCAGCAGAGCAGATGTAACGATAAACTGTAAATCAAAGATAAATGTAGCCACCATCACTTTGAGACCATAAATTCTTTAGGAAAATGTTTTCTGAGGTAACAAATCAAATGATAGGTTGGGTCAATTTCTCAAAGATTTCAAACTTCTTTTGGCAACCAGAAGATTCACCCTCCGTTGGTCAGTTCCACATCTGCTTTGCTTTTCAAACCTAGAGTTTAGGTCAATCCTTTTTATACAGTCAGTGTGTTCTATATGCTATTCTACATGCACTTTGGACATAAATCCAGCTTAAATGGTAATTCGATCTATACACAAATATTTCACTCATTATACTGATAAAGTTACAAACATAGAGGATAAAATGACCAAACAAATGTTATCACCATGTACTTATTCAACATTAGCTTGCATTAGGCTAGTTTCCATGATGGATGGGAAAGTTTTTTGCTAACATGGCATTTTAGTTTGTTTGTGAGCAACAGTTTAAAAGTCAAATTTACTCCATCTGTCTGAATGCATTTTTACTATAACTGTCTCTGCATGTAGAGACTGTCTAGTAATTTGTGTTGCATTCAGGACAAACTTTCCGTTTGTTTTTTGTCATACAACTGGTAAAAATCTAACAACAGCAATCCATCAGTTTTATTTTAGGTGTGTAGTCATTATTACAGCCTCACTGAGCACTAGTGAGTCTTTCCCTTTTGTCCTTTCTGTCCTGAATGCCGGTCTGTCCACGCCTCTGGCTTGCAGAGTGTTTTGAGTGTGGCTGCCGGTTTGATATGATTTAGATTTGAAGTGGGATGGTGTGATAGTATTTTGGAGGCAAAGAAGCGAGAGGCAGAGCTGCTGCCACATTAGTGTGGTTTTAAAACACTGTGATTCAGGAGAGCCTCCCATCACTGCTGGAACTCAGCAGAGAGACGCGAGGAATGCAGCGAATCTGATGATTTTTCTTGGCAGATACTTTTAGTGTTCTATTTAATTGCTTAGTTACGTTTGGGGGATTAAGTCAGTCAGTGTGGTGTATCCCAGAGATCCCAGTGTGTGGTGGGTCACCTTAAACAACCTCAAAGGATCGTAGCGGTATCTTTGCATGTTTTACCTAATTTAATACAAATTATGTGTACTTAGATTTACTGCCGGACATTTTCCAGAGCATACAGTAAGTTTTTATTTTGATTTCCGCCCTTGCAGGCAGCCTGTGGTCTCAGTTCATTTCTATAAAAATCAATTTGCAGAGACTGCAGAAAACTTTCTGCAGACAGCTAATCCATCACAGCCAGCATGGCATGTTTTATTTTGCCTGTCAGATTTAGAGTCTTTTCTGATGGAGTCTTTAAAAGCTCTCTGTCATGTAAGACACGTTCATGATTTCTATAGTTCCTTTTTGTTTGTCCTAATCAGGTTTTTTTCTCCAGTTTCCTTTAAGTATGAAGTTATTTGGCAGCTGACTTTTAAACTTCCGCTGTCAGTGCTCCCCACCAACAACAAATGCACCACCTGAATGACTTCAGAGAACAGAGGCTCTTTTTCATTGTACTTTTAATCTCTGGCAGTAGCGACACTGAAGGACTGAAGCCAGTGACTGCTGTGAAAATGATCTCTAAAACTGAATGAATACAGTGTACTTTAAAATGACTAAATCATAGAAACAGACCACTAAACCCACTAATAGTTTTAGTTTCAGGAACACAGACCTGGATAAGTGGGGAAAAAATGTGAGATGGATTTGCTGAAATGTTCTCACAAGCATATAGTTTCTGTTTTAGCTGCGCATCATGCCGGTCCAGTATCCTGACATCTTAGTTTTTGCCTCATTACTCCCTGCATTCTCACTGAATGCTGGCTTTGGATGTAAATTGTAAAGTCAGAATTATCCTGTACTGGACAAAAGAAGAAGCGATAAAAAACGTTGTTGAAGCATTGAACTTATGGCATGACAATGTTTCTGTACAAAACTGGAATGTAAAATGCAGTATACATCCACAGCTTTTTCAAAAGGAATTATACATTTAAACATTGGTGAAAGCTTGCAAGTTTCAATGTTGTACATCACATAAAATGCTGAAAGTAATCTCAAAAAGAAAAGAAAAAAGACATGATGCATGTTGTGTATGTGTGTGGGAGGGGCTTGTTTGTTTACTTTTGCTCTTCTGAAAATAGAAATTTCTTGCAGTGAAACGGTTTTAGTGGATAGATTTGATGCAGCAGCTGTTGAGTTAGGCAACATTTGAAAAGCCCATTTAAACTTGAAAAAAAATACAAAGTAAAATATCTTTGACTGAAAATTCCCGAGATAATGGAAAACCAAAACAGAACTAGTTATCTTTGATCACTTTAAATTTCAAAGGGGGCAAAGGATCCATAAATATATAAAATGTTTCCATATATCCATAACCGTCTAATTAAACTCCAGTAGTAAGTATTTGAAAAAGGGTGATAGAAGCTTGCAGCTGTCTAATTTACCATTAGGCTTCTCCATGGATGCATGTTTTAGACTATTAACAGTGTTTCTCTTCTTTCTAACAAACTGAATGGGATCATAAGTGTAAACAGATTCCTGAAAGAAAAGAGGATGACAGAAAAATCTAAAGAAATTAAAAGAATCAATAAAAGGCCAAACGAGGAAAGCAGCAAAGACATGTCATCTGGGGACAGATGGAAAGAAGGACATATATATATACATATACAGTAGTATATATGGAGGCAAATATATATATATATATATATATATATATATATATATATATATATATATATATATATATATATATATATATATATATATATATATATATATCTCATTGGAGTGGAAGTGACAGATGGAGAGATAGAAGAACAGATGAGGGTAAAAAGACGAGGAATGATGGTGAACAAACCCAGCGACTCCAGTTTAGTCAGCCACAGAAGTTGGGAAAGTATTCTGTGGTTGCTGCAACTATTCAGAAAATGTTAAAGACGGAGGGAGGGGATCACTGACGTGTGTGTGTGTGTGTGTGTGTGTGTGTGTGTGTGTGTGTGTGTGTGTGTGTGTGTGTGTGTGCGTGCGCGCGCGCGTGCGTGCGTGCGTGCGTGCGTGCGTGCGTGCGTGCGTGCGTGCGTGCGTGCGTGTGCATAGCCATCATTTACTTACTTACGTGTAACCATAAATGATGTGTGTCAGGTTATTATACAAAATGTATATATGTTTTTATTATTATATGAAATTCTATATGTTTGCTGAATGTGTGTCCAAATGTAAAACACTCGAAAGCTGCTGTGTGATCCGGTGCTGTCAGAGTCTAAATTCCTTATACTCTCTTTGAAGCTTTTTGTGGCGTCGTCCATTTCACAGAACATTGCTTCAGTTTCTTTTCAAATGCAACCAAATCCACACCAACGCTGAGAGATGTATGTGGACAAAGCAACCCCTGCAGGTTTTAAACTCCTTATTTTCATAGCTGAAAGTTTTCTGGCACTGCACTGGAATTCCAGCACAATGCTTTTTTATATTCAAAAATATTTAAATACACACTACCATTCAAAAGTTTGGGGTCAGTAAGAAATTTTCAGAAAGAAAATAAGTTTTGTTTCAATGAAGATAACATTAAAATAATAAGAAATACAGGCTAGATGTTGTTAATGTGGGAAATGACTATTCTCGCTGGAAACAGTGGATTTGTAGTGGAATATCTCCAGCAACCATCACTCCTGTGTTCTAATGCTACATTGTGTTAGCTAATGGTGTTGAAAGGCTAATTGATCATTAGAAAACCCTTGTGCAATTATGTTAGCACATGAATAAAAGTGGGAGTTTTCATGGGAAACATGAAATTGTCTGGTTGACCCCAAACTTTTGAATGTCTGTGGAAAATATTCTTGGAGATGTTTTCTTAACTGTTGCTTTAAAGGAATATGGCTGTATGTGTAGGCTACATATACAGCCATAAGGAAGGCTAAATTGATAAAGCATTGATAAAGTAGACTGAATTGATGCTGTTGCTCAGGGAGGTGTAAGCTCATTAATGCACTTGATCACAGGTCTTTGAAAAAGCACTGCAATGAACAGGCTGTTTGTTTTGTTTTCATATCATTGTCACAATCTTTTGGATTAACTTGGCAACTGTTAGGCCTGTTAGGCTGCAAACAAGTTTGAAAGATTTCATATTGGATATTCTTTATGACTTTAAACGTGTGCTTGGATTTGGATCAGACAGCGGTTTAAATGCTGAGGAAAGGGTGAGTAGATAAAGTCTTTTCTGCCATTTGGGCCATCAGAGTTAACGGGAGGATTCACACGCAGAACAGTAAGATTTGGTGTCCTAAACAAACAAGGAAACAGACAATATGTGTTACTTGTCAGTTTGTTTTGGAGAATTTTGTTGCAGTTTGATATTTGTATCCGTGGTACTAAATAGTTCACAACCCTCTTCCCTCCATTCTTTCTCCTAATCCCTGAACACATTTCAGGGACAGAAATTTTTCCTGCTTTAAGTCCTGTTTTGTTGTTTGTTGTTTTTAGCACACTAATTATCGTGTCCATATGTGGAATTTGTAACTTTAAACACTTTCATAAACAATCGATCGAAGCTCTCGGTTTCAATGTGAGCTTCAAGGGAAATAAATTAATCTGGTAGGTATATTTCCTCCTTGTTTAATATTCATTTTGACAGTAATACAGAAAGATTACTTAATCAAACCCGGTAAGATTTCCATCACAACGTTTGCAGAAAAGCTAGTATTGTGCTAATTACACGGAAAGCAGTGTTTGTCTGAAAGGCACTTGTGATTCTCTAACATAACTGTCCCTATGCAAACCTCAGGAAAGGAATCAGACATTATCCAGCAGCTGGATGCTTTTTCAAATGCATTCATGTGATCACGGCTTAAATCCAACATTTCTGTGTTGAGCCTCTCTGTTTGAAATTTTGGTTACACAAGCTGCAAGTCTGTAGAAATATTTGATCTAAATGTTGCCTTCATTCCTTTTATAAATCCAGACAGACATCCCAACATCTGTGGGATCATGAAAATACATTTGATATTGCAACCCACAGCTTTTTTACTGCACTAAATTGGCTAAATGACTCTGTTGCTCAACCTATTCAAGAAGTGTATATATTTATGTCGTATATTTGTTCACATGCTCATCAACAGGCACAAACTAACAAAGACAAAACAGCTGATGGTGCGTTCTGTCTGCAGAGGGGAACCAACAAAAGACACGCAGGTTTACAACAAAACACACACACACACCGAGCCGTGCCACATTCACTGCATCCCACCATTGTCCTACTGCACTTAGTTCATACAAAATGTAAACACAAGTCGACACACGTGTAAAACGTGCTGCGCTCACTTATACACACAGCTGATAGGAATCTGTAGTGTGTGTGTGTGTGTGTGTGTGTGTGTGTGTGTGTGTGTGTGTGTGTGTGTGTGTGTGTGTGTGTGTGTGTGTGTGTGTGTGTGTGTGCGTGCACGTGTGTGTGTTGTGGATGGAGGGCAGTTTCTGGGAATTGTGCTCCTGCCACAGTGGGGAGATGCTGAGAGCAGCAGGAGGGTGGAGTGTGTGTGTGTGTGTGTGTGTGTGTGTGTGTGTGCGCTCATTGTTTTCACTTGTTACATGGATAAAGATTAGAGCGCCTTTTCAGCACTCAAAAGCACCACACACACACACACACACACACACACACACAGAAAGAGAGACACAAAGCCACGCATACACCCCAGTCTGACCTATATCCAGCTTTGCATGCAAACACACACTCAAAATAATGAGGGCAGTCATGCTGGAAGAAGGACAAAGCCTGTAACTTCATGGCAATGTTGATGGAAAGTGACAGATACTCCATTTACTTTATTAAACCTCTTTTGACCTGCTGGATGTCAATCTGTCATATTGCATGTTTAATTTTGCCAGAGAAGTAATGTATGCAGCCACAGTGAGGGTAACAAGCAATTTAATACAACTTTGGTCGACCTTGGAAACATCACCAAAATAGTTTTGTTTTGTTGCTTGTCATCGGTTTTACTGGTTAAGATAACACTATAACCACATGGGTAATGACTGGGATCTGTGCTAACGAGTTAGACAAGTAGGCAGGATTGTTAGGATTGCAGCATATCAGATGCGATCCCTTTTAGTTTCACCTAAACATGAAGAGAACAAATGAACTGTTGGCTCGTCAACAATTTGTCGGATCACCATATTATCTTGTATTTGTTGTTCTATCAGAGTTGTTATAAAGATCTGAGCTCTCAGGTACATATTACTTTGGTCAGTATGATGTTAGAATAACTGCAAGAGCCTGACTCCAGCTACCACAGTTTACCTTTAACTCCTTTATGACCACAAACTCAAAAAACAAACCAAAAAAAGTCTCCGAATGAAGTTTGTTGGCTGCAGTTAATTGTTGCAAAATGGAAGTAAAACACTGAATTTCAGCAAGTTACAGAGGCATTTTCACCAACACAGAATTCCATTCTGGTTTGTGAGCCTAATTTTGTGAATATAAAATAATACTGTTGTACAACCAAACTGCATTTCATTTTGAGAGAAACGTAATTTGTTCTGAGACAAATGTACTTTTTCTCCTGTGACACAATAGGAAAGGCTTTCAGGGTTCGTGTACACAGGTAGAAGGGGAGAGAGGAACCAGAATTAACCTATCAGATGTCCACTCAGGACACTAGGATTTGTGTTCCAATGTGGGAAGGTTATTCTTAGACTTGAGTTTATTTTTCACTCATTGTCTACTTTTGCTTTCTGTTCACTGTTTGGTTACATTTTAAAATAATGTCGTTGTTTTGGGTTAAAATTAGGGCTCACCTCAATGTAAAACATGTTGCTGTTAGCACCAGAGCTAATGTTAGCTACGACAGTCCTGGTACCAGCAAACGGTGTAGCCATCCCATAATAGACCACTTTTCAAGACATTGAAAGGGCTTGAGTTTACAAAAAGTCTAAAGGCGTTTAATATAACCGCTGTAATTTCCCTTTGAGTTTGCAGTAATCTGTGAATGTAGTAGACAGATGAAAAATGGACAGTTAAAATAAATGAAACATAAACATCTTTGTTGTTTAAGTTCACCTATGTCTATTCATTGATTCAGTCATCAACCAAAATTTATTTGAACTGAAAAACTACTGCTGTTAAAAAGCATCTTGCTTGTTTAAAATATCTGCAAACCAAATGTTATTGCATTTTCGTTCATATAGCAGTACTTATAATAAAAGTGCGCAAAACACTACTTTTAAATTCATTATTTAATTTTGCGCACAATGCAATTAACTGCGATTAATCACAGAAAAATCACGTGATTAGTCACGATTGAAAATTTTAATCGTGTCCCACCACTAGTTACCAAGCACATTTGGAGCTTCTCTGTTTTTTATGTTGACAAGTCCTACCACATCTATGGTTTGCTGACAATGCTTTGCTTTTTCCTTTATGATGTTTTTCTGATGTTCAACAACACAATTTTGAATCAGATTTCACCAAAGTTAGCTTGAAGCTCAGGTTCATTGCGATGGAATTAATGCTGGCTTCTCAGACTGAACTCCAGGTGCTCATCTTGATTGTAACTAAAAACAAAACTGAGAGACGGGCTTACAGAGTGATGGACGGATGGACAGACGCTTTTAACTCCCAGGAGTCCCATTGTGAGGAAATGGGGATGGATGTGGGGGGACACAGGGACAGGAAGAAGAAGCAGGGAGAGAACACTTTCTCAGTTTCACACCACTGCAGAGCTGTGGCTATTCTTCCCTCTTTAATCCCCAAGGAGCAACAACACACACAGACACACACACACACACATCATTGTACAACAATGCTTCAGACATGAAAGGACATGCACAACTAAAGTGACAACTAAGCACAATAGGTCAATAAACAGAATGCACCAGAAGTATGTATGTAGTCTGACACCATTTTCCTCAATAATACACACATCAGTGTATGTGTGACAGCTGGGTAACTCTGCAACGCATTAACAAATAAAAGAAGCATTTCTGCCTCCAAACTGTTACATAATGTTCTCGAAGGAAGGGAAAAACTGTATTTCCTATGTATGTTAGAAAATATATTTTGTAAATATATATGTCTTAAACACACCGGGATTCATGTTGTAACACAAAATCTTTACATTTCAGTGGCACATGTATCAAAGCTGTCTTTGCAGCCCACAGTGTGTGTCTGCTGACTGAAATAGCAATATCAGCAAAGGACAAATGTTCTGTGTTCAATCTGTGCTCTCCGTTTACCTGTGTGACAGCGGACGGAAACAAAGATTCACACCTGAATCTTTGTTTATATGTGTTAATTTCAGTTAATTAATCACGGAAAAAAATAACGTGTTAAAAAATAACGCATTTAATCGCATCTTTCTCAGTTCTCTATTTTCTGGCACACTGGTAACATTGATACACACTCCAGCCCAGTAGGTGGCAGTAATGAACCTAAAGTCTGTTTGCCAGCCATGAAGATACACAGGACGCACTGAGTGATGTCAGCACACAAGAAAGTTTGGTGAACAGTGATGGAAAATGAGACTGTATTGAGCTTGTTGGGTGTAAAGTTTTCTTACCTGATGGCGGCTTGGATAAAAGTGTGGTTGTGTGCAAATTGTGCAACAAAGTTTTCTTATCGCTGCAGCACTTCAAGCCTACGGTGTCACCTCAATGTAAAACATGTTGCTGTTAGCACCAGAGCTAACATTAGCTACCACAGTCCTGGTACTGGCTAACAATGTAGCCATCCCACAATAGACCACTTTTCACGACATTGAAAGTGCTTGAGTTCATAAAAAGTCTTAAATTATTGAATATAATCGCTATAATTTCCCTTTGAGTTTGCAGTATAATGAAATGAAGTTCATGTATGTCTATTCATTGGTTCAGTCACCAACCAAAATTCATCTGTAATGAAAAATGTTTGCTTATTGTTTGCTATTTCACAAAAATGCAATTAATCTTGATTAATTAATTACAAAACTCGTAATTAATTAGATAATTTTTTTAGTGCGTCCCACCACCAGTATATATATATATATATATATATATATATATATATATATATATATATATATATATATATATATATATATATATATATATATATATATATCCGTTTCCTGTTTTGAAGAGCCACATCTGATCACATCACATTCAGCTCAATTGCCTCTATGTTAGAACATTTTGCAGAACTGGATGTACATCCGACATTGATTTTCAGTGCCAAAGCAGGAAGCAGTGTGACGTTCATATATTCTAGTGAAGGATGTGAGTCGCAAGACCTCAGTCACTAACGGTGAGTATCAGCTTTTTTAGACATAGTGGCCCAGAACACAGCCTAGAGGTTGTAAAAATAGCTTGTTTATATCAAGTACACCTTAATTCGAGAGATGCTAATTAATGACAGAAAATATAAGTGAGTGTCTTTATGAAAATGACGTGTGTGAGAGGCAGAGAGTGGATGTATATGAGAGGCAGCGGGGGTGAAAGGGAAGTGTGTGGGAGTGGGGCTGCCAATGCCTTCACACACACACACACACACACATTATGAAACACTCATAAAACACAGTAACACACACACACACAGGGCAGCAGCAGACTGACAGACTTCAGTCCTGCTGTGACCTGGCTAAGAGGAAATCTCACACACACGTTGTACACACACTGTACACAGCACTGTCCTCATTCACACTAACAAATTGTTCCACATTAAAAGAAAAAAAAATGGAAGCAGAGAGAGACTGAAGAGACGAGAACGTATCATATTTAATCTTTGAGCTTGACACAGTGAGAAGCAGCATGTTGACCTGAACAAGACATGCACATGCTTTACAACCTCATAGCAAAAGTTCATATGACAAAACTTCCTAAGCCCCTTTTTAACTGAAGTCAGATATGGATTCTGAATTTATGACTGCAGTTTCTGTTGCAGGACAACATGATGCACTTGCATTAATGGTCCCATATGGTAAAAATCCATTTTTACTGTGTTTTATATGTTTTACAAACTTGGGGTTGTAAAATAAAAGCTGTTAGAACATGAAGACACTGATTACTGCCATTTCTCAAGCCCTTATCCCCAGCACAACCCAAATATGTTTGACGGCAGTTTCCCCACAACTTTAATGAAATCCCTTCGTGTTAGCATGTCATGCAGCTAATGTAGCTGATGTTACCATGGTTTGGTCAGCTGCTGTGTGGTTGACTATGTGTCTTGTGGACAGCAGAAGCTCAGTTGTGTTTAAAGCTACAGACACTGAAACTGCACGTTTAGAACAGGACTCAAACCAAGAGTTATACAATCATAGTAAAATTAATCGTCTTTCAGTACTTTGAACTGAAAAACTGAAAGACTCATTCAAGGGACGAGTGAAACTGTCTTGAGTTTGCTCAAAAAGGGCATGGCACCTTTAAAAACCTAAAAGAAGACATGTTGGCTAGCAAATAATTCTTAAAAACTCATCTTTTTTTTTGTATCTTTCTAATATCAAACTCTTGTAGGAGACTGTATGCTGGCATGTTTTAAATATTGGATATGTAAAGTTCTTTTTCATAATGTGCGTAGTGAGAGAGTTGTTAAATGGGAGGAGCTACTCTCATTCATTGCATGACTCACAGTTGGAGCACTTCCCAAACTCCCTCAGCTAATTTGTCAGAACAAAAGATAAATCTCTCTCTTTTATAAAAAATAAATAAATAAATAAATAAAAAAATAGACAGAGTTGATGGGGCACAAAACTCTTTAATTAAAAGTTAATCAAGACTGACTGACAAAGCACGTTTTGGCAAGAGACATCCAGTTACTGAGCTTTGTGTCCTGTTCCATGTGCTGCTAACCATGAGGTAAAGCTAATACACAATCTGCAGATTAATCAGTTCACTTTTGATTTCTGGATCATCTTTGGATAGGTCAAGCAAGCACCGTAGCATGTTTTGTGCACAAATTCAATCAATTCTCAATTTGTTGCAGCTCCACATCGTACCTCTGGCTTCTTCTCCATGGCAACAGCAAAAGAGGAAAATATTCGCAACACTGATGGAGAAACGCAATTACTCAGAAATTAGGCTGCTCACAACACAAACATTCAGAATAGAGTTGTTACATTATCCCCAAGAGTCCCGCATTTCCATGGTATACTGAGGATGTTGTTTTTAAAAATAAAATATAATGAAAATGGGAATACAGAATGGGGAAAACACTTCCAGGACCATCAGTCCTTCCTGCTCATCATGAGTTTTCACTTACTTTATTTACTTTTTCTTTGGTGATGCTGTCAGCAGTTGATTCTTTCTTAAAGGACTGGACTGAAATTCACTTCAGAGTCCTTCCAGTCATCTCTTGTCTCTGGCTGATTCTCCCCACATGTTGGTGCCCCTGCAGGGTGGCGGACGATTGGACGTGTGCTGAACCTGTGCCACGCAGGACCGACCGCCGCATTCTCTGTCCCAGGATAATGACATCATCCTCACCTTGTCCTGACTTCCTGTCTCCCGGCGTAGCCGCCTGTCTGGAATGTTGGCACCCGGCCGGGAAACAAACAAATACACACACATTCATTTGTACAAACACATCCTCACACACTCACAGGGAAGGTAAAGAAAATGTTGACACCATCTTTTATATTAATACAGTTGTACGCTGTGAACACTTGTGAAGACCTTGTTTATCATGTCTCGAGTTTCCAGTGAACTTAATTTTCTCTGATGGAATGATTAAAACATGTGCATCCAGAAGCTTGCCAGACGCTTGTGGACGTCAAGCAAAAGTGGCATACTCAGGTAAAAGTGACCAAAGAATATTTAACCAAATATTTGAATTGCCGTATGTATAGTTTTGACCATGGCTTCACGATGGCTCGCTGGTTAGCACTTCAGCCTTCCTGCTAGAAGATCCCTGATTCATGTCCTGGCCTTCCTAGAATATTTCTGCATGGAGTTTGCATGTTCTCCCTGTGCATGCGTGGGTTTTCTCTGGGTACTCTGGCTTCCTCCCACAGTCCAAAAGCATGCTGAGGTTAATTGGTGATTCTAAATCGTCCATATGTGTGAATGTGAGTGTGATTGTTTGTCTGTATAAGTAGCCCTGTGATAGACAGATGACCTGTCCAGGGTGTCCCCTGCCTTCGCTCTAAGTCAGCTGGGATAGACTCTAGCTCTCCCGCAACTCTAATGAGGATTAAGCGGTGTATAGATGATGGATGGATGGATGAATGGATGGATATTTTTGACCCATCGGATTTTGTGATATTTCCAGAAGACCTAGAATAAAGCTATGAAAGAAGCAAAATGCGTGATTGTTTATTTTTGTGTGTGCGAGTGTGTGTGTGTGTGTGTGTGTGTGTGTGTCTGTGACATGGATGCACATATTTCAATCATCGAAAATTCAGAGTTACAGGAGCCATTGTAAATTCAAGGGTGTGATGATATACATTTTTACAAGTGCACGTAAACTGCGTATCTTTTGTAAAGGCATATGCAACAAACCTGAGCTGCACTGTGTTTAGAAGCTTTTACTGATTACTGATGCATTTTCATTTCCTGGAAGTAGAAAAAGACACCACAGCAAAATAAATAAATACATTAAAAAATGAGTCAACCTTGTGGAATAATTTAAGCACAGTCACACTGTAAAAAATAAGTCAAATATTTGATTATTCTATTACAGTGACTACTGGAAGATTTTGTCTTAATTTCAAACTTTGTCTAAGCAGATAACATTATTGATTGTTAAGATATGGGTTGAAAGGAGCCATGTTATTACTATACAAAAAGGGTCCGCTTCTAGCAGTCAAATTTCAAGGCCTTCTATGATGTATCATTGGACTCATGTCTCAGTTTTTACAGATTTGAGCGCACACATTTCAGTCAGGTGTCAGACTGGCTTTCAGGCCGCAGATTAGAGTTTCCTCTTATTGTTTCTGTTTCTTTGATGTCTAAAAAATACAAGCCTATTACAGCTGAACTTCCCAAACATAATGACACCATTGTCCTTGTCCAATAATTTCAGTTCCAGAGCTGTGCGAACTGAACAGCTCTGAATAAAATACATTTTCAAAAGTACTTGTTTGCAAATGTGAACACGCTTTTAAATGCAGAAATGGTTTAATTATTGGTGGGTGATGTGACATTGCATGCAAGTAATTCCTGCTGAGTGATGTTACCGCACTCAAAAATAAGGATTAACAGTGAAATCAGTCAATTGCAGCAGCTGAGTCCCGTTTTGATTTCTGTGTATCACCCCTGCTGAAGTTCTGTCAGTATGCACTTGTCAATCAAACCCATTTCACTTGTTCTCAGTTCCCCATTTTCGCAAGTTGTGTTTTCCTGGCCATGAGCTTTGTTTGTCTGCTGACCTGCCATCCTCCCTGTAAGCTTTGATTGTTGGCATTTATTAATAAACCACCTAAAAACTGTTCATGCTGACCCAGTTTGTTTGCATTCGAGGTCCCCAACCTACTTTACCAACGCAAACTTGACACTACCAGAATTGTCGAGAATCATTTTGAAAGATGCTTTGTGTTTATTAGCTCATTTATCATCAACAGATATTGTGCTAGTACTTGTGAAGACACTTTATAATTTTTTAATTGGGAATTGACAAAAATAATAATTTCAGTATTCTGAAAAATGCTCAGTAGCATGGTATTTCTCAAAACGCAAACATGTTGAAATCAAGTGAAAACTGAACTGAACATATGAAAATGAAACTTAAGAATAGTGGTCCTGCATGGAACACAGGCCTCGGTTGCCTGGGTGAAGGTTTGGTGGCTGACCTTCAACTCCACCCTCGCTCTTATCCTCATTATGTGGACTTTGTGGCCTTTTCAAACTGGATCCTGTCTTACTGCCTCACATGTATGAAAATATGTTTATTTCAGATAAAAGTAGAGACCAGGTTGGAGATATGCTCTGCTCATGTGTCCCGTGGACTTTGGCACACTGTCTGTAAAAACAACAGATTTTCAGATTTTCTCTGATACTCCAAAAGCAATAGGTAATGGCAGACTTTCAACTCTTAGACTTTTTTTTTTAATAGATGAGGTGAGTGCCCTCTGTTCTTGTTCTGCACAGTATTTCACTTTAACTGCCATTAGCAGGAAGTGTTTGTTCTACCTGGCACAGATCTATGCATCCAGGAAGTGTTTGTTCTGTGTGTATTAGATCAATGAAACCCTGAATTCAGGAAGCGTCCTCTTCTCTTGATCTATGGACTCATTTGAAGTCACCTCTGACGCCAGGAAGTGCTTCTCTGCCTTTACTGGACCTATAGAGACTCATCTGAAGCGGGAAGTGCCCACTTTCCTTGATCTGCGGCTGTTCATTTTGACCCTCGGCACCAGGAAGTGTCCTTTCTACTCATACTAGATCCGTGGAGTGGCTGCGAGTAATGACCTCAGGCAGGAACTGTCCTTTCTGTTGGATTGATGAAGCCATTCTTATTTCCTTCAGAAAGCAGGCCAAGTATTGTGTGGAGCTGGCTCATTCTTCCCCACTGTTGGTAAATGAGTCTGCAGCAGCTTCGTCAGAAGAGAGGTCGTTGTCATCACCTAAGATGTGACTAACACATCGAAGTGTGTTCAGAATGGGCCGATTATCAGCGCCAACATTCTGCATTTCTCCTATTAGGGATAACGTTATTTAATAAACACAAAATGAATGTGCTCTGTGGCACTCTGTGGTCTTAAGCAAAGCAATGCTACTGTATAAAGACTGAGAACAGAGCAGGTCCAGTTAGCAGAGCTCTGTTTCAAAGGTGAGGTAGCAGATGTTGCTGAAGTTGTAATAAACGCTGCTGTCTTCCACAAACAGGCCCAGTTTGACCATTACACTCAAAAGGCCCAAATAATTCACTTATTGGTGTCAGTGTGTAAATGGAGCTTACTTTGCTAGGCTAAGGCTATGACTCAGAGACTCGATCCCAAGCTTGCAGCTAATGCTATCTAGAGTATTTGTATTATCCTTTAAAATTAAGAGTATCTTTAGAAAACAGTTCAAACTGACAGAAAAGCAGAGTCATCACCACAAATCAGCAAATGAATAAATTGCACAGTGGCTAAGGCTATGTTAATGGCTATTGGAAACAAAGAGCATCTGAAAAACAATAGCAAATAATGCTTTAATATACGGCAATTAGAGGTCAATAAAAGTAAAAGAATAGTGGAATATTAGCAAAACAGAGAACAGCAGACAAAATTGCAGGAGAAGTGGCAACAAAGTGTTAAATCTCATTGTAAACAGAGGAGCATCGTAGTGCCTCATACTATGCCATCATTTCTGTTGCTACTGTACAAATTCAGTTATAGTAGGGTAAACCAGGGAAAGATGAGAACAATGTCTATTTTATTTTGAAATAAAATGTGTTACAATTCAATATAATATGTGCACATGGAGTATGCTTGTAAGTAAATCATAATGCACTACAACTTTGTTATTTAAGGACTAAATGTGAAATCTTGAAAAAGTACATCTCCACCATTACCAGTCAACGTTTTCTTTTTTAACCATGAGATTATTGCTGATAAAATTGCATTTGAAGGGCCTAGGACAACAGTTATAACTTTACGTTCTTAACATGTATGTTTAGATTCATGACATAAAAATAATATCAAATCAGCAGGGATGTTTAGCCTACAGTAGCAAAAAATTCAAGCTAATTCTACAGCAAGCTGATATAGTATAGCATAATTAGCTTATCATAAAGTCAGCTAGTTAGCCTTTTAGACAGTTAATAGTACTTTTTTACTGGTGGTTACCTACTATGTCAATGTATTAGATGATAGTGTGTGTATAATTGATCAAAAATCAAATATTATAAAGTTATGAAAACTATTTATGTCCATTGGGGGCATCTTCCCTCAAGTCATACTCTTACATTATCATGTATTACAGATTTTTCATTTTATTGTTATATTTATATTTGCTCAAACTAATAGATTATGTTACACATAACTCTCATGTGAAGAGAAAAACAGAAGGAAAAAAAACAGACATTATTTCAATACTATTTAAAGATTAATAAGGTCACTATCATCCACTTTCCCCAGTTTACTTTAACCCTTATAACTAAAGAAGACTATTTATAAATGGCATGATCTCTGCTATCACATGCTGTTAATATGTAACATTTAAAGTATATTGGTTTCAAATATTGGTGAGCTGTCTTTCTTGATAACCAGCAATCAGCGTTGGCATTAACAAATGGGAAAAAAACAGGGAAATATCCCAGATAGATTGAGCTCCCCTCAGTTTCATTTTATTATACATCTTGAAATGCTGCCGTTGTGACAAAGTCACAGTTAAAAAGTGGGTCAGTTTTGGAATCATCACTGATTTTGAACTGAGTTCTTTAACATTGTAAGATGTTACTCATTTCCTGATCCACGTTTTTCTCATCCCATTATGATCAAATATTTCCTCACTGACTACCTTCCTGTTGGCCAGAACTGAATTATCAGTTCACTTGTGTTTTTGTAAAACTTAACCTCAAGTGAATAAACTTCAGTGGAAATTGAGTAAGTCTACACACAAAGCACTGTCAGAAAAGATAGGAAGACAAGAGAAGGAAGCAAACGATAGGGAGAAGATGTAGAGATGAGTGAAGAGTGGAGGAAAGAAAAGGGATGGAAAAATCTGACAAAAAACAAGGAGAGAGAAGTGTGGTAGAAAAGAGAAGGGAAATATAATTCCCTCAGAGGAAAGAAGAGATGAAACAGAAGGAGAAAATGAGAAAGGAAAGAGCAGGAGTGGAGGGAAGAGAAGACAATGAAAACCAAATGTCACTGGAAAAGAGGAAAAACGGGAAAAAAAATAGCAACAAAAATAAATGAATACGGAGGAGAGAAAGAGTTATTGAAAATTTGACAAAGAAGAGCAGTGAGAAAGTGGAAGGGAAGGAAATAATTAAGAAAAAATGGGATTTATGAAGAGAATGAAATTAGATAATGTGAAATAAAGCAAAAAAAGAGGAAAGGAGAAGATATAAAGAAGGAGAGAGATGGTAATTATGAATGGGAAAGCAGAGAATGAAAGAAAGGGATGGATTAAAAGAGGGAACAGAACAGAAAAACATTTGGAAAGGACAGAGATGAAAAAAGGGCAGAGGAGAAATAAAAATAAAAGAAGAGAAGAATGAAAGCAAACGAAAGAGCAGATAATTGAAGAAAGAAGCATCAAAGAGAGAAGGAGAAGAAGAAGAAGAAGAAGAAGGAGAAAGCAAAGAGAAAAAATAAAGCCGAAGGGATGATGATGAGAGGAGAAAGTGGAAAAGAGGAGTAGGAAGAAGAAGCTGCTTTTGTTTCCTTTCAGTCAGCTCTTGGATGAGTTTCTCTCCTCTGCATACCTCCGAGCTGCCCAGGTCCTCTGTAGTAAACTCACACTGGCAGCTATCGCACTCAGCAGCTGTTGATGTCGCTGCCAGCTCTGCTCTGCAGATCCTCAGCTGGACCAAGTTTCTGGCTGCACACATCAAGCAGCAAGAATCCATGAGACCAAAACGAAAAAAAGACAAAAATGGAAGAGTTTCTCCAAGAACAATTTACTCATCTCAGATTCAGAGAGGAGTCTGATTTAAATTTAGAGAGAGACAGCAAGAGGACCAGCAAGCTGTCGCTGGCAGGCAGTGCTGGGGAAGTTTGTTTAAAAATGTAATCTGCTCTAGATTACATGAAAAATATGGGACATGTCCATTTATTTTTGCTCTTGGTTGATGTAAATTAATACCCTCTGTTTGGTCCTTATTCAAATTTAAAATAAAGCAAGGTTCTACTTGCAAAATGATAAGAAATTCTAAGCTCTTGAACCAAAGAGAGAGAAAAAAAAAGCACAAAATAGATTAAAATCAGTAGCGTTAGAAAGATGTTGTGACAATATCTTTCTCCTACAGTGAGTTAATCAAACTCTTTCTGCTCCTGAGAAAAATAAAATCTATATTCACATGACACTGTCAGAATATGGGATATACATACAGCTTTGTGTGATATGTGTTATGTGCAGTGATGGAAAGTAAGTTTCTTACTATGTTTAATAAGTCAAATAGTTCTTTACTGCTCACTTCAAATGTTTGTTGTGCTACCATCCCTAATGAGTTTCCCTCTATATATGTATGCAGTCTTGTTTATCTAAGGTACGTGCACAACTTGAGATGAGATACTTTCCTAACACTGTGAATTATCAGTTATAAAGCAATTGCAAGTAAGTTTAACTAATTTAACACAAATACAGATATCAATGGAAAAGTGAAAAAGGAAAACCCAGAAATTCAATCTGAATTTGTGTACTGAATTTTTATTTCAACCCCATCAATGATGTTCCGCTTCCTTAGATTTAGCTTGTGACTTTTTGGAAGGGTCTGACCCCTAGACTAGGAACCCCTGGACTAAAGTAGCCTGTTGAATTTCAAGTAATTATAAGTACAGTGACTCCATCTTAACTGCAGAGCGAGAATACATTGTACCACATATATTTTTGAAGCTTATATTAAAGTACAATGGGAGATTGGATGTAGTACTTCTACTAGTAATGGAATATTTGATAATTTGACTTAATTTGTGTTTATTTGACTGGTCTTGGGACAGACAGGTGAACTTATGGGTAAGTTTGACTCTTTACACACAACAAAAACTCAGAAATAAACACACAGAGGTCACTAAATCGACTTAAATTCATTTCCCAGAGACTTATACTGGACCTAAAATACTCTCTTTGCTGTAAGCAGAGAAAGATGCAGTAATCAAACTGAAAACCCAAAACTGTTTCCAATACTTACTAACTTCACAGCACTGACATCTAGAGGAAGGTCAGAGTAAATACAAGCAGTTGGTGGCGAAGGTCTTTCTGGGTGATAATGACAAGGGAAATCAGTTTAAATTACTGTTTTTATCTCTCTGAAACTGCACTGGTGTAGCTCTTTGCTTTGAGTCCTTTATTACTGCTAACTCTGTCCCACAGGGGTAATATGCTTGTGGTGCACAAATGTAAAGGAAAATATGTTCAAGACAAGATCGATGTGAACAAATCATCCATCGATCCATTACCTATAGACCTCTTAATCCTCATTAGAGTTGCTAGGGGGGCTGGAGTCTATCTCAGCTGACTTAGGGTGAAGACAGGGGACACCCTGGACAGGTCACCAGTCTATCACAGGGCTACACATAGAGACAAACAGTCACACTTACATTCACACCTATGGACAATTTAGAATTATCAGTAAACCTCAGCATGTTATTGGAACATGCAAACTCCATGCAGAAAGAAAGCCCCGTGGATAAATCAGTTCAGATCAAATCAAATTTATTTGCATCACACGTTTAAAGCAACCTGATTAATCCAAAATGCTGTTAATGTTATCAGTCGGGCAGCAACAAAAAACATGTGCAAGGTTAAAAATATATAAGATTCATCTTTAAGACAACAAAAATAGTACCAAAAAACAATATAATCTGTAGTTAGAGACACTCTCAGAGAGGTTTATGTTTGCTTCATGTTTGTTATTGATGCCTAGTGGATTGCATTATATTAAACATGTTTCCAATGGTTTGTTTTGCTCATGCATGTTAATACGATGGACAAAATATTAAGAATACTGTAAATATAACCCAGTCCAAAGCACTGTCACCACCTACTGTAAGATCAGAAATAAATACAAAATAGGATTCTGACAATGTTTACAAAAAAATGGAACTGTTAAACGTAGAATTTAAGGTACTGCTGACTCCTAATAAAGTGCTAAATGAGTGTATAAATAGAATAAATTAAAAAGGAGGGAGGATATCTGGAGAATTTAGTCTATAAAATGGAGGTGAGCATTAAGTTTTTATCAAGAGGGAGCTCTGATTCATCTGCTTGTGTGTTGTTGTTTTGTTTTTAACCCTGACTAACAGAAATATTTTCAGTCATTTTTTTTCAGTCAGAGAGCAGAATTTTACACGCTCTCTTCATATCATCAACTTTAAACACAAGAGAGCTGAAATATGTCAGTGTCCTTTCAAAGCTGTGGGCCACAAGAGACTCCATCTCCCATCATCCCACAGTGTCACACAACAACAAACGAGAGGGAGGCAGCAGCTGGGAGAGAAGGAGACAGACAGGCTGCGTAAAGAGAAGCAAAGGGACAGAGTCTGGGAGAGTTTTTCTTCCACATCAATGGAGCTTTTCGCCGCAGCAGAGGAGCACAAGTGACGCCCCGAAATCCGCTCGACATGGCCAAAAATCAGGAAGTGGAGCGCATCGCCAAAAAGCTGGATAAAATGGTGCACAAGAAGAACACGGTGAGTTGCTGCATCCGCACACAAAAACACGCCATCAGGTGATGAGCTCTACCTTTAACTGCTGAGAGGGAAAATTCTGGAAACACGGAGGGAGTTTTGCTGTGCTGACCGCACCGTGGAGGAACATTTTGCTCTCATGTTGTCCAACAACACGATGCTACTTTCTGGAAATAGTTTGGTTGGAAAACACAGCAGCAGAAAAGCTGCCAATTAAAGCAAACGCACCTGGAAGCGGTTAAACTGTCAGCTCACTGTGGACTTTATCGGCTGGAGGTCCGAGGTTGTTTAATTAATGTGCTGTTATGTTGGACATGTTTTTAAACTTGCGTGTAAGTGTGTTATTTGTTTGTGTGTACGTGGAGTTTTCACTTTGTGAGCCTGATCTGCTGGGATGTTTCTGTTAATATGCTGGAAATCAAACAGGCACCAATCATGGTTTATTTTGAAAACACATCTAATTACCTGATAGGACAGTTACAGACGCCAACATAAGTTTGTTGATCATGTCAGTCCAGTTGAATATAATATCCATCATTACACCTAACAAGACGAGAAGATTTGAACACTTTCAGATTCTATCCATCCATCTATTATCTATAAGCTGCGTAATCCTCATTAGAGTTGCTGGAGTCTATCCCAGCTGATTTAGGGTGAAAGCAGGAGACACCCTGGACAATTCACCAGTCTATCACAGGGCTGCATATAGAGACAAACAATCACACTCATATTCACACCTACAGACAATTTAGAATCACCAATTATCCTCAGCTTGTTTTTGGACAGTGGGAGGAAGTCCATGCATGTACAGGGAGAACATGGAAACTCCTTGCAGAAAGATCTCAGACCTGGGACATGAACCGGGGATCTTCTAGCTGCAAGGCAGCAGTGCTAACCACCAAGCCACTGTGCAGCCCCACTTACAGATTCGTTGTTCCAAAATGAACTTGCAGAAATAAAACTAAATGAAACCTTTTCTGCCTCCAAACCTAGAGCTAAGACATATATCACGATAAAAGGTGCAATTTCACTCTATATTGATGATTATTGATCATTTGTACTAACCCCAACCCAAACCCTAACCCATTTACTTTGAATTTAACCACTTTGGCCTGTTTATCAAGGTACACAAGTAATAATCTAATGTTAACACAATGATTAAAAAATCCCAAATAATGACTCCTACACACATAAAGAAAAAACAAATATGGATTAAAGATTGATTTTATCTTGATACACTATGCAAAGGCAAATAAAATCCAGATGAAGGGTGACCAGGGCAAAGCAGCCATGCTTGGACTGGCTGGCTGGGACCAGATATCAGCGGTCAAGGCTACGCAAGGTGTCAGACACCTGATGGTTGTACAACTGGGTAATGTCATGATAGAAACTAAGATTGATGTTCTTCCATAGGGTGGCTGTTCTCAGCCTTTGAGACAGGGTGAGGAGCTTGGACATCCAGAGAGAGCTTGGAGTAGTGTTACTGGTCCTCTGCCAGGTCAAGTTATTCAACATCTGATTAACACGCCTCATGGGCAACATCCATCCATCCATCCATCCATTAATCATCTATGCAGGGTTGCTGGAGTCTATCCCACCTGACTTAGGGCGAAGGTAGGGGACATCCTGGACAGATTGCCAGTGTATTGCAGGACAACATATACAGACAAACAATCACACTCACATTCACACCTATGGACAATTTAGAGTTAACAATTAACCTGGGCACATTGTTGGACTGTGGGAGGAAGCCGGAGTACCTGGAGAAAACCCACGCATGCACAGGGAGAACATGCAAACTCCATGCAGAAAGATCCCTGGAAGGCCGCGATGCAAACTTCTAGCTGCAAGACCAAAGTGCTAACCACCGAGCCACCGTGCAGTTGGACAACTTCCTTTTCAGCATTTTGGGCAGCTGGGCTGAGACCTCTAGGTAGACCCAAAACTTTCTGGACTAATTACATATCTCATCTGGCCTAGGAACACCCTGGAATCCCCCAGAAGGAGCTGAAAAATGTTGCTTTGGGGAGGGAATTCTGAATTGACCTACTTGACCTTACTGTAACCACAACCTGACCTCGAATAAGCAGAAGAAAATGGGTGAATCTGAGTTAGCATAGCCTTTCTGTCAGGTCCACTCTGTGAGCTCTCAAATCAACAAGGTGTTCATGTCCATAACCTGCTGCTCACTGGAGGACTTAAGTTTTTTGCACCCGTCTGAGCAAACTGCAGGAACTGTTGTGGTGAAAATCCAGGAGACTTTCATAAAGAGTCAAACCAGCTCTTCTCTTTGCCAACTCTATTTGGTGATGTCTAATGTAAAGCTTCTGATCTCTGTCTGGAGGATTTTATGCAGATTGTACCGTTACATGGATACTATGGAAGAAATATTTTTTATGTCGTCTTTACATCGGTTTGGTTGATTTGATCCTTTATTGTGAAACCAACTGAATCTGACCTGAATAAGCTAAGTCACTATTAACTGCATGCTAGTTAAGAAAACAAACAAAAAATATCCGAAATGATATCAATTTCAGAGCTTTAAACTGTTAATAAAAGAGGAATGATCGCACTCTTAACTTTCCAGCAGCGATGTTTGTTTTCTCTTACCTTGGAGAAGTGGGACTTTGGCCTCACAGTAACAGTCTGCACAGAGATTGAGATTTATGAATAGCTCCATTAATAATGCCAAAATACAGGCACATTAATATTACAGTTCAGTCTGACATGCTGTCTTTAACAGCCTCTGTTACTCTGCTGCTTTTACTTACATCTCTCATCCATCTCACCACATCTCTGCACTCAGATCTGCTTCCTGCTCTACTCTCTTTGCCTCCATTCTCCTTTTTGATCTCTTTATTTTTGCATGCTGTCTCGTTTGAGTTGCTCATGTGGCAGTGTGGGAACCTTTCTGTCTTTTTTCCCCCTTTTGGACCATCTCACTCATCACAGAAAACATTACTTTCTCTACATTGTTCCCAATCTTCACCAGCCTGTCCTGCCTGAACTGCTGTGCTGCAAAAACAAGCACGTCCGCTTTGCTTGTGCTGCTGTTGGATTAGTTTAACTGGTCAAAGTAAAATTGCTGGCGTTTCATATGGAAACTTCTTTGTCCTTCTTGTGACCAATTATAAGCTGAGCTTGAACAGAAAGTGAGAAGCGTTTGTTCAGCAGTGTGCAGGAGCTCCGTCTTGTGGCTGTATTGAGATGAATAGTTTGAGGGCGTCTGGGTGACAGCTGTGCTGCTGTGGGAGGAACTCTGGGGGAATAAAACTTGAATCTTAACATGCAGATGGCATACACTTCGTTCTTGTGTCTTTCTTAGATGGTGCTTATAGTCTGTATCTTAGATCTTAGACTTAACAGGGTAATACATTAGATTCAGCATCAGCGCTTGGACTCTGCTCAATCTGAGTCTCAGAGAAATTGTTCATTTAGAATAACAACAAAACACAGAAAAATTATAGCACAGTTATCACCCAATGGGTATTTACCTATCAAACTGTTGCAGTTTTTTATTTAATTTTCTAAAGATGTGAACATATATAGGTACACACACACACACACACACACATACAAACACACACACACACACACACACACACACACACACACACACACACACACACACACACATATATATTCTCAAATCCAGCACTGTTCAACATTACATTGAAGTGGGTTGTTCCGTTTTTCCAGTTGTTCAATTTCAAACCAATTTTGTACAGATGGGCGGTCCCTCTGCAGCCAGAGAAAATATTTTCAACAGGTATCAGTCACTCCTTTTCCTTTATCAGGAAAATCCTATAGGAAACACGGCAAGTTTCAGATATTTGTAGGCTGAGAATGTGCTGTGTCCTATTCCCAACATCATTCCAAAATCCACTGATCAGGCATAACATTATGACCACCTCCTAGTATTATGTTGGTCCCCCTTTTGCTGCCAAAACAGCACTGACCCATTGAAGCATGGACTCCACTAGACCCCTGAAGGTGTGCTGTGGTATCTGGCACCAAGATGCTAGCAGCAGATCCTTTAAGTCCTGGAAGTTGAGAGGTGGGGCCTCCATGAATCAGACTTGTTTGTCCAGCACATCTCACAGATGCTTGATTAGATTGAGATCTGGGGACTTTGGAGGTCAAGTCAACATCTCAAACTTGTTGTTGTGTTCCTCAAACCATTCCTGAACCATTGTTGCTTTGTTAGAGGGTGAACTCATCTCCTAACATTTGCTTAACACTAACGGAAGGAACCCCACATTATTTGAATTTTCTTCTGCTGATATTGAAAATCTGGTTAAATTTTGTGCCAGAATTGGAGAGAAACCTGTGAATTAAGACAAAGACTGTTCTGTTTACAGGATGGTGCTCTTGACTTGCTGAGGGAACTAAAGAACATCAAGATGTCTCTGGAGACCCTGCAGGTAATTGAATTCGCCCCTTTGGCATACTGCTGTTAACATATTAAAGGGTAAGTGTCCATATAACGTTTTTGCCTGAGGAACACCATCATCTTTTTTATGTTGTCTCAATGAGTACAGCCCATATGTGGTCACATCCAGCTATCCAGAACTGAAGCACACATCCTAAGGCAGGAGTGACCAGCACTCCGTTTATAAGAAAATTCTACATCATTCCTAAGGCTGTAATTTACAGTGGAAGGCGCACAATAATTTAGCGCAGTTTAGAAACTTCTAAAGTTGTTGGATTGTAACCACACAAACATCCCAACAACAACCTGAATCTAGCATTCAGGGGCTAAATTCTAAGTGTTTCTATGTTAAGTATATTCCAAATGCTGCCTCGTATCAAGAGTAACATTCATTTACATGATCAGAGTTCCTGCTTCATCTTTGTGTCCACAGTGTCACAGTGAGAATTTGTCTGCTCAGAACCTGAAGCTACTCACATTTCTCTTTGCCACAGCTCTATCTCATAGTTTTTTGTTAAAGCTAAAGACAAATAGTACATTATGTCTGTCCACGGTTGGTACGGGAACAGCGTACATGTCCAACTTTTACCTACTTGTGCTTGCTCAGTATGGAGAGAAATGCAAATTAATTTGATAATAGAAATATCTTGTTTCTCTGTTTTCTTCTCTCTGTTCATCTGTATTTTCTTTCACCTGCTCTGTAGTCAACTAGAGTTGGAATGTCGGTTAACGCAGTGAGGAAACAGAGTTCAGATGAGGAAGTTCAGACTTTGGCCAAAGTTCTCATCAAATCCTGGAAGAAACTGCTGGGTAGGTATATATGTGGGTACAGACAGATTTTAGACATACAAAAGACATGAAAATTGTCTTGTGACATGATGTAAAAACAGCACCAGTGTTTTTTTTCTTCCAAAAAACATCAAAGAAAGCACAAATAATGAATGTAATGCAGGTTTTTGTTAAAAGAAGCTGAAATTAGTTTCTTGCTTCCAGCTGTTTGTATTATTTTTTCCGTTGAGTCATAGACAGGCTCTAGATGAGCATCTGAGAGAGAAAGCTGCACACATTTATACTTCACAGCGATATCTTCATTGCTTAGATTTATACATTATCCCCCATCATGCAGACAGGATTGACTCTGTACTTTTCTTCACATCAGACAGGTGATCTGTAACACTGAGTCTCATAGACTGCACCTAAATATTTTGTCACACAGCTGATTTAGATTTGTCTTATGTTCATTGGTGTGTTATTGTGCATTATACAACTTTTTATGTACTGCCCAATTTTACATAGATGACAAATATTGCTCTGTTTGAATGGAATGTTGAGGACCACTAAAATGACTGAAACAATGTTATACATCACATGTCTGAAAATGGCTGTAGAAACTTAAATAAATCAGACTTTAGAAGCTGGAAATCTTTGGGTTGGCACGAAGAATTCAAAAATAACATTGTGTTGTGTTGTACTAAAGGTACGTGTCCACAAGATGCGTTTTTCCCGCATGTAAACGTGCCGCATTAGAAAATCGGCCACTATTGGGCCACTACATTGTCACGTGACAGCGCTTGAGCTTCAGCGGGCCACTACGCAAACTGTCTCTTTTATTTTGAAAACACTTCCTCGAAAAATATTTCCGAAAGCTTTTGAGGCGAGAAATAAGCTGTGCAGCAGATGAAACTGTCTTCGTTTTAGTTCACCGACGGCTAGTTTAGACATTTGACAAAAGTTTCGCGATGCGTTGGATCTCTGCACACCGCATCAAATTTGCATAAAGTAGAAGTCTAATCTACTTTGTGCAAATGAGCTGTGGCAAGCTCCAGGGAAACACACCGGATCACAGCTCAAAATGCACCACATGTTGCATGCTGGTCCAGTTGAGGTGCGTTTCGAGCAAATTTGATGCAGCATGTGGAGATTTGATGCCTCGCGAAACTTTCATCAAACGTCTGAACTAGCCATTGTTGTTTGGTGTGTAATCTGACAGACGGTTCGGAGGGGAAGTCTGAAGAGAAGGAGAAGAAGAAGGACGGCTCTCCAGTGAGATCATCGTCCACCTCCAGTGATTCTGGCAGTAGCGAGAAAAGGTCTGTTGCAGGATGAGGTGACTGAGAAGTTCACATGAGAATTTGTCTTCAGTTGTCCACTTCATGTTGTCTTTAATAACAGGAAAGGAGTTTAAGCTTGTCTCATTCCAAACTTTACTGCACTTTGCTTTTTCTTCTGTCCTGCTTCTCATTAGTAAGAAGTCCGGGGAGACGCCCACCACCCCAACAACCCCAACCACACCCACCCTCACCCCTCAGTTCACCTCCTTCCCCCCAGCCCCCGTCACGACTGACAGCGTGCGGAACAAGTGCCGAGAGCTGCTGGTGGCCGCCCTGCAGACTGACGGTGAGAAGATCCGTTTTCTGTTTTCACAATCCAAAAAACAATGTTGATAAGACCAGGATGTTGTTAGAATTCCTCCGGTGAATAAATGACAATAAGTAGAATGTTTGGCAGATCTACTAAAAACATCACCATGGGCAGTGGAGCGGCTTAACTTTCTGAACCCCAAGCAGTTTCTGGGTGTTTTTTGCTCCTCTCACGTTTTTACTCACTGTGGGCTCATTTTCACTGTAATGTAAAATGCTTTACCAGTATGGAAAGAGCAAGGCCATGGCTAGAATTGGGGAGAAATGGGAAATGTATGTATTCATGCCATAACTCCAAAAAAAAGGGGGATAAAAGGAGAGAGTTGAATTTCTTTTATTTTGCAAAAATTTAAGAAAAATGGAATCAGCATGTCTAAATATTTCCAAGGGGCCCAATAGGTAACTCTACATGTTATAGATATTTTATTTTGAATTTATCTCCATACTTGTCTCCAGTCTGCTCTGTATAAACACTGCCAGTAATTCAGCCAAATTTGGGTCAAGTGACTTTGTTGCAGCTGAGTTACAAATCGCTTCACAGTTAGAGAATAAAGTAAATCTGAATGAACAATTTTAAAGTTTGTTTTGATTAAGTTTTTCTATGGAAAAGTGCGTGATTGGTTTAGGGACCAACAGAAAGGTAGAAATCTCACAATTCTGTTTGTAGTGGTCCTGATAAATGGTGTAATTTTGACACTTTTTTGGATTCTTGCCAAAGATAACATGACTTTGTAACGTCTGAGTTCAGATGGTTAATACTAATTTATTCCTTATGTGTTTCTTTGCTTTACTTTTAAACAGTGTAAAATTTGAATGTGCCTAGAACTAAATACGACTGTCTTTGTGTTTCAGACGACCACAAGACCATTGGAGTCGACTGTGAGCACCTCGCAGCACAAATTGAAGAGCATATCCTTTCATGTCATCAGCACTTCATGCTGAAACTTTACCTGCACAAGATGGACGTGAACAAACAAACAGCACAATTTCACAACCGAGTGAAAGATCTTAATCGAAGTGTACTCATATGGTGTGTTTCAGTTTGTTAGATAAAAACATGTTTGTTCAGTGGCTCTGTGAGGGCAGTGGTACTTTGTCCTGAGGGTAATATTTTAACATTTATTAGAATTATTGCCATTAAATTGAACATTCCTGACCCCAGACTTTCTCATCCTGTACGAACCAAAAGTTGGAACTTGTGCTTGTGTGACAGGTTACTTTTGTAACTAAATATCAGCATCTAACAGCTGTCTAAATGCATCATACAATAGTACTGCAAGACACAGCAGAGTCCAAGTACACTAGAGAGTCGCACTATAACAACCAAGCCTGAGACGTCCCAAAATTCTCAGCATACAGAAATTAAAACTTGTGAGTCAGAAAAGAAAATGGCCTTTTCTTTGGTGCCACCCTGAGGACTCTGACAACATACCCAACAACCCCAACTGCTCCCACCCACCCTCACCTCTCAGTTCACCTCTTCCCCCCAGTCCCCGTCACGACTGACAGCGTGCAGAACAAGTGCCGAGAGCTGCTGGTGGCCGCCATGAGGACTCTGACACTTGCATTCAAAGCTACAATGAAAACAGCTCCTTCCCACCTGAACTCTCTCATTCAGGTCTACACTCCCTCACTATGCTTGGCCATCAAAAGGTACGTGATACAACCACCACAACAGGGCCGACTCGTCTCCTTTGTGGTTTCCCGGTGGTGGAAAAAGTTACCAAACTGTTCGCTCTGAGTCCCTCTCAGTCTTTCAGAAAAGACTTACAACCCAGCTCTTCACTGAACACCTTTGCAGTTGACAGACTGTAGACACCACGGTCCTATGATCACACTTGAACTTATTTATAGCTCTTATCCAGGTTGTTTTCTCCTGACTAGACTCTTGCTTGTGTTGTATCTACTCTCAGATGTACGTCGCTTTGGATAAAAGCGTCTGCTAAATGAAATTGTAGAACTGTAGATATGTAGGATATTTTTTCCTGCACAAGTATCATGCTCATGATTGAAGCTGAGAATTCCTCAAGATTCTGTTTGTTGCACTGATGCAAACTCTGCACGTTTCTTGCAGAGATTTTTAAAGTTTTTCATACAGATACAGCGAGAAAAATGCCATCAGAATGGCCTGGAATGGTTTTGCCAATACAATACTAATCTAAGAAATGCAAAAATACTAAAAGGGAATCGATTGAAGGTTATTTTTATTGTGAGTGTCTCCATCATGCCTACAATAAAGAGTACCTAACTGATTTTTCTACAGAAAAGAGTCTGTAATATGCTTGGATTATTATTTTTTTATTTATACTAAAAAATAACAAATTACCTCTTTATTGTTGAGCATGTATAGACTACAGTAACCATTAGAATAACTTTACATACTCGTGTCTAGTTCCCAACCTAGATTTCATGTTATTGGATGTTATCAGTTGATAATTCAAACAACAACAGTAATAAATTTGTTCCGCCTACAACATATTTACATTTCTAATTTGGATATAATCAGAATGCAACACATTTGATTCATAAAGTCCGTGTGCGTCGCCTCAGTTTGGGAGTGTTTTGGCCCTTGACTGCTCGTTGTGCTCACAGATCTTCCAGGAGTTTAACTCCACCGATATGAAATACAAAAGCCGTCTACGAAGTCGCATCTCCAACCTGAAGGACCAGAAGAATCCAGACCTGCGTCGCAACGTCCTGTGTGGAAACATCTCGCCTCAGCGCATCGCCTGCATGACTGCCGAGGTCAGTCACGCAGCCGTTTTTGTGTCATTCTTGGAGTTCGCGTCGGGGTTGTGAGGTTTCAGAGATGAAGACGAATCAAGAGGTTTAATCATAGAGAGGTCGCTTTGTTCCCTGTATTTTTAGGTTTAGGTTTTGTTGGGAAAAGCAGCTAAATCTAGTCTTATTATTATGACATTTTATCAATATCACTTTATTTCATGTGTAATTATAAAAAAAAACCTGTCAAAAGTAAATCACTTGCATAAAAACATGAATATTTTTTGCACTCTTCAGCACATCTGAGAAGCTGAACCTGATTGACAGCTGACTGCTGTGACCAACAGTTACACGGGAAAAAAATCTGACTTTTCAGCTGAACTGCAGGCTGAAAAGTCTGAAAAGAAATTAAGAATGTAAAAATATCTGTATTATTTATACATAGCACATTTAGAGATATAATATATGTTTGAATGAGAAATGTAGAATAAAGGGATTTTGTTGAAATGTCAGGGTATTAAGCTTAGATTTGATAAGGTTTTCCCACTGAACGGCACGTTACAAATGAATAGTTTAAGAACTGTCTCAAAGTTCAAAGTCCATTAATTCTCTCAGTTTTAAGAGCCTGTCGCCCCCAAAGTTTTGCTTAATATATCAAATAATTTCCAAAATTACAGCAAATAAAAAATTGCACATCAACCCACTTTATTTGAATGACAGTATCTCAGGAACTATTGCAGATGAAAGGGGTCCACTACTGTTTTTCAGCATACCATTCATTAAGAAACTGTGTATATTTTTTGCTCTTTTTTCTATATTTGGGTCTCTATTATTATTATTTTTTTTTTTTTTTTAATTTTTTCTCATTTCCTCTATATTTAGGTTTACATACACACACACACACACACACACACATACACACACACACACACACACACATAATTTTATTTTTTAATTATTATTACTATTATTATTTTTGTTCATTTGTTTCTATATTTGGGTCTCTATTTTTATTATTTATTTTTAGTTACATTTTTTTTCTCATTTCTTCTATATTTAGGTTTGCATATATACACACATATATAATTTTATTTTTTAATTATTATTACTATTATTATTTTTGTTCGTTTTTTTCTATATTTGGGTCTTACTGGGTTAATAGCCATTTGATGTACCTATATGAGCAAGACTTCAGTGGTCAATTTATTCTCATGATCATTATGGAAACTGATAGGATGAAAATGGATTCTCTTATTTTGTTTTCAATTGAAAAAAGAAAAAAAAACCTCAGACTTTAAGACCAAAGTCACAGCCAGACTCAAAAAAGATTGACTCCATTTATATTTATTGTAACTGCTGAGGAATACTTTGAAGCATCTCCTCCAGAAAGTAGTATGACTACTGTTATAGAAATGTATTGTTTTCCAGTTAAATTGTGAATTTAAAATTTTAATGTGCAACATAAAATATGCTGATGGTGCGTCAGCATTATATCTAAGAAAGTAAAATGTTTGACAGTATTTGACAAATCAATTTAACGTTTACAGACACGATTTAAATATAATTTCACTTCAAAAAAATTCAAACAAATAAGCAGAAGGCCTGATAGCCTTACAGTGTGGCACAGACAGATGTGAGTCAGTTCAGACAGAATTACGCAAATATGTTGCTGCACTGTGTCAGATTCTGTTGGTTGTTTGGTTTGGATGTGCTGGAAACTATTTTCACTGTGTTCTCACCAAATGCAATGGTTGTGAGTGTTATAATAAAATAGATATATTTCCAGGTTTTCAAGGATGCAAAATTCAGAAAATTTAACTAAAATATTTCTCAAAAAACGTGAACAAAATGTGAGACGACGGAGCAACACTGCTCCCAATATATTAAAGACTGTATCCATCTTCTGTAAATACTGGAATCCTGTATATGTGGATTAAACTGGTATATTCAAGCATTTGAAGTGTGTTTCTGTGCAGGAGATGGCGAGCGCAGAGCTGAAGCAGATCAGAGAGGCTCTGACCAAAGAGTCCATCAGAGAGCATCAGCTGTCAAAGGTCGGAGGAACCGAGACCGACATGTTCATCTGCAACAAGTGTCATGGAAAAAGCTGCACGTACACCCAGGTACGGACACACAAAAAACAGACTCATGGCAGTCGTTTTCTGCATTAAACCAATGGTTTATATGTGTGTGTTATATGTCAGGTGCAGACCCGCAGCGCTGATGAGCCCATGACCACTTTTGTTGTGTGCAACAGCTGCGGCAACAGATGGAAGGTGAGGAAATACGATCAGTACCGAATGACTGCATGTCTGACAAATGTTTAAGGCTCAACACTGTAAAAAATTAAATGGCAAAAACTCAGCAGTAGATGCTTAATCAACAGCAGTTCTTGAGTAATTTCATGTAATCGCTATGAAAGCACAAAAGTTCCGTTTTGTCTCAAGTCATCACATTTTTAGAATAATTTCTGCTTGAAAATCTCAGATTTGCTTGAAATTTTTATAGCATGAAATGAATTTTTTATTGCTAAATTTATATGCTAAATACATATTTATAAGAATATTTGTGAAATACTAGCTTAATATATTGAATCAGTTCAGATACATTTTTTTTTGATGATTTTTAAAGTTGCCTGTCGACTCACTTTCAATTTTGTCACGCATTGAAATGTCAGGATGTTCGACAGTATCTCAGGAGCTATTCTAGATAAAAGTCCGATTTTATTTATTTATTTTTTTTTACTTTAATCTGTCATGCCATTGATTTACAATCTGCAATACTGGACATCTACATCAAGTAGTCTCTGATTGTGGGTGAGTTGAAATCTGAAAAAAATGAAATAGAAATTGAAGCTCTCATGAGAAGTCCCATGTCTGAGCACAGTCACCAAAAGAACTGACAATACAGAAGTCAGCTTTTCATTTTTGTAGCCACATATTGCATATTAAGAAGTATACATTTTGTGTAGTATTATTGTGATATACAGGAGCATATGGTTGAGAAGATATCAGTAACTGACTTCTGTGTTTTGATCCTGAATTTAGGTCATTATGATAGAAAAATTCAGCTTGTTATCGTTAACAGTTCCTGAGATATTGTCATTCAAACATAACACTGAATTTCAGTTTGCCAAAAACATGTTGGATTGATGGTAATAATTTCACAGATACCATCTTAAATGTCAACAGTTTATGATAAACACGTTTCAAGCAAATCTGAGACTGTTGAGCTGAAGCCCCTGATGATTTGGGTTGGAATGACCCAAAGTATCAAGGTGATATCTGTCCTTTATCCAAATTTCAATTTATTTATATGTTAATTTACTGTACTACATTGTTGTCAACACAAAAATGACTACTTGAATGCCTTGATGAATAGGCTAAAGTGCTTAAGTTCAAAGTAACCCTGTTGTCTGCTTGTATTTATTGTCAAAAAAAAAAAGTAATTCAAAATTATCAATGATTGTAGATGCTGTTGAAACTTTCCAGCTTTATCCCCGTTACCTCATTTTAGACACGTGGGAACATGAGAACCTTACAAGACAATAAACCTACAAAAAATATGGGTTTGTATAAAATTAAGAAAAAAAACTATTAAGGTTGTGGAACTTTTACAAACCAAACAAACTACTTAATAGAAAATGTTAAAATTTTACAAAATAGTTTAAGGGGAAACGTTTCAGCCAGAGTTGCAGTAACAAACTTTCACCACAAGATGGCAGCAGAGACTAGACCCCAGCAGCTCCACCTTTCTACTCACCTTCATGAACAATTCCAGCTTCTGGTTACCTGTTAATGCTCTCGTGTTTCTTACTCCTCCCACATTTCCTGCTTCTTCTTAATGTGTCCCTCTTTTCTGCCCTCCCTTCTCCTTTTAAAACCTGTTCTCAGTTTTTCTCTCTCCCCTCCCTCCCGTCTTGTTTACATCAAATATCTCCTCCGCTGTCCTTTTCACCCTCCCTCCCTCCCCTCCGTCTCATCTCTCACCTTTCCTCTCCATATTTACTCCTTCCTCCCTGTTCCCCATAGGTTTTGCCAGCCCTTCCCTTGCTCCCTTATTTAGCTTTTGGCTCTGGGTCAAGGTGGAGCAACTAATTTGAGAAGCTGGGAAGTCTGTTTTGTTGCTTCAGCACTGAGATGCTGCAGACGCTGTGAAACGTGTACACAGAAATAAATCAGACTAACGCAGCAACATGAAGCTTTGTGACCTCTTCACACTCATTTTGAAAAGTTGGTTCAATTTTTTTAAGAGAGGAATTTTGAGGATCACACAGAACATGACGTCTAGAAATCGATGTAATTTGGTGCAGGAATAAAAAAAAAAAACAAAGAAAGGTGTTTTAAAGTTCAAGCAAGATTTTGTGTACTTTAATGAAGACCCAGGTAATATATTATAGCTGTTAATTTATCTTCATGTTAGTAGTTTAAGAAGTAAATTCTAGGATAACTTGGTCCTCTGAGAAGTTAAAACACACAAATTCATACAAAAAATAGCTTTAACTCAATATTTAAAAAATGTTCTACAGCTACAAATTGAGCTCTAATTCATTTAAACCCTCAAAGGAAAAACAGAGTTTAATCAATCTCTTTGTCTTTCTTTATTTCAGTTCTGTTGAAGACCCACATGCATATAATTCCATGAGGCAGCAAACTTACTAAAATGAATTAAAGATGGATTAATATTATTTTCTTTTTTGTAATATTTCATATATATATATATACTAAAAGCTGTAATATATTTGGAGAAGGATATGCCACAGTTCATGTTGTCTAGGAGTTTAATTTGTTTTGTATGAAGCACTTGGTTAATTTCTTACAGTAGATGAAGCTTGAAGTCAGATTAACTCACAGTTAGGCCTTGTGGACCCAGTGGATGTGCCTTTCTTTGCCACGTTGTGCTGCCACATATTTTGCCCTTAACATTTATAATAAAGTTGCTATTGGATTAAGATCAAATTACTGTATTTTTATCATTCTTTTTGACTTGTTTAGTTTGAATATTTAGAAAGATGTGAAGCACGCCAAATCGGTCTGTCACTGATAATACACAGTCATCTGATTGCAGTTATTTAAGGTGACCACAATCATTTGGCATAATTGTTAGAATCACTTTCATTTAGCTGTGCCATCTTTCAGTCTCAGTTACCAAGCCATTTTGCACCATTTACGCCTTTTCTTCTGCAACAACTGTTTACCTTAAGGAGCTTAACTTCTTACATTCAACCGACTGTATTTCGATGTGCATTGATTGATTAATACTGTGGATCTAGTTGCTGTAGGCATATTTCACATTTAACCAAATGAAAAAGAGCACAGTAACTTTGAGTAGCTGATGTGTCAACTTTGCAGCAGAAAGGTGGCATTTCAAGGTGCCAGAACCGCTAATCAGAAAGTAATATGGCCATAAAACGGATGGAAATGACATCATTAATTGCAATTATTTGTATAGCAACTAATCATCATGTAAATTTTTTTGTACAGACCTAATGAATGGCAGGCATATCATAGATGTGAGGGATTAATTAGAAATGATGACATATGTGCTAAATTAATTAAATAAACACATGAAGTTTCAGCTTATTTAGCGCCTTATGTAGAGAAGTTGTCAAACTGTTACAGTCACCTGTATTCAATTCACTGAACCAGATTTGCAAGCAAAAAAATACTGAAAATAAATCACACTTCACTTCGGTAAAAAGCGGAGTCATCATCGCCGTCTTCCAAATAACGCTGGTGGCTGCCAAACATGTTGACAGAGGTGATGAAAAGTGGTGAGAAAGCAGAGCAGAGAAAGCTCCTGCAGTGTTTGTTGTGGAAACACTGCTGAGCTCTTTCCATACATGAGCATGGGAGCGAGGTGAAGGGACACTTGGAAGGCTGTTAGATACCACGTTGTGTTCGGTGTCTTCTCCCTGGATGAAAAACAGACTGAAGTCATGCGGCGTAGACAGAATGCAGAGTGGCTGCATGTGAAAGACAAGGAAATGTGCGAAGAGACGAACCAGTAAAGTGAACTTCGGCAAGCAGTTTGCAGACTGACTGTGTTGTTCTATACACTACCAGTCAAAAGTCTGGACACACCTTCTCATTAAAAAAAACCAATACAAATAAATGAAAAGCATTGAATGAGAAAGCGTGTCCAGACTTTTGACTGGTAATATATATTGGGTTAAAGTCTGAAGAACAGCTCAACCGATTATGCAGAAAACTTAGTGGTCATTGAGACAATGAGTCAAGGAAAAATTATGGTTTAATATAATTTGGGCATTATTTCTGTTGGGTTAGCCATCACTCCTATCAGTAATTATACCATCATACTCACCAAGGTACTGTAGCGCAGTCACAGACCTCAGCATTTAGAACAGAGTCAGCAAATAAGACTTTAAGCTGACAAGTTAGACTGCAGTAGCTGATAATGAGAGGAACATCAACATTCTTGTTTATGATCATTTTAAATAATGCCAACCACCTTGGTCAGCTTTTTAGGAGTCCATTATTTCAAATTATGGCAATTCCATGCTTTCCATGAAAAGTCACACTTTTATTCATGTGCTAACATAATTGCACAAGGGTTTTCTAATCATCAATTAGCCTTTCAACACCATTAGCTAACACAATGTAGCATTAGAACACAGTAGTGATGGTTGCTGGAAATGTTCCTCTGTACCTCTATGGAGATATTCCATTAAAAATCAGCTGTTTCCAGCTAGAATAATCATTTATCACATTAACAATGTCTAGACTGGATTTCTGATTAATTTTATATTACCTTGATTGAGGAAAAAGTGCTTTTTCTTCAAAAATAAGGATATTTCTAAGTGACCCCAAACTTTTGAATGCTAGTGTATGTCTTATTTTTAATCAGATCTTTCCAGTAAAAAAATAAAAAAAAGCATACTAAAATATTAATAAATAATAAAAAATAATAATATATAATTTTCCACTTCTTCATCAGCACCAAACCCTCATTGGAAGAAACCCGGTGGCGGTCCTAGTCTTAATTGAGTTGTCTTCATTGGAGAAGAAAAAAATGCCTTTCTTTCAAAAATAAGGACATTTCTAAGTGACTCCAAACTTTTGAAAGATACTGCATATAATATGTAAAAAATATTAATATCTCACTGCAAAAGTGAGTGCCTGTACATCTTAGATATTTTACTACCTTAATATTTGTTTCCATGCTTGTCTGATATATGCTCTGTATAAACACTGCCTACAGTTCACCTGAAAAATCATTGATTTTTTTTTTTTTTTTTGCCAAGTTATTGTTGGTTGCAGCTGAGTCACTAATCGCTCTTCATTTTTGCTGGGGAATGCATGTTTTTTCTGTTTTTCTTTACAGAATTTGGTGAAAGGGAATGGCCTGTCTTGTGAATTTAAAAATGAGACATGCAGAATAAAAGTATTTTGATAGCATATCACAATTTTAAGCTTAGATTTGATGGAGTCTCCCAAACCCATGCCCATGCCACACATGAGTAGTTCAAGGGCCATCTGAAAGTTAAAATCTGATAAATGATGACATTTAAATGATTATTTTGGAAAACAACTTGCCTTTTATACTCGCTGGTTTGTTCCTGGGATCAGAAGGTTCACACAAATCAACTGACATTGTGTAATTGTTAAAGCAGAAAGAAGGAAAAACAAAAAGCTAACTGTGATCTGAAAGACACAACTAAATGAAAAGGATAAACAAAACTACAGGATGCAGTTGGTTTAAAAACACAGATGAGAAGATAAAAGACCTATGACTAAAATATGTTTGTGTGAGCATAGAACTATGAGAGAGAATGTGTGTGTGCATATAATATACTGTGTATGTAGGTTTGTATGTGTCTGTGTCACAGAGTGAATTAATACTAAACACAAGCAGTTCAAATTACAGCGAAATGTGGAAAAAGACCAGACCAAGTGCACTAGCTACAAATAACCTGCCTCACAGGTTGTGTGTGTGTGTGTGTGTGTGTGCGTGCGTGCGTGCGTGCGTGCGCGCGTGCGTGCGTGTGTGTGTGTACGTGTGTACGTGTGTGTGTGTGTGTGTGTGTGTGTGTGTGTGTGTGTGTGTGTGTGCGTGTGTGTGTGTACGTTGGTTTCCTTGAGGAACACACTGTTGGGAGTATCAACACACAGTCAACTGCAGCAGCTCTGCTCAGTTCATGTTCACTTTCAGATCCAACCTTACATTCAAACTAGTTGCACCTGTGAGAAGAGATTATTACTTTGATTTTAAGGCCTGGACCCCTAATCCTGTTTTACACATCATCTATAAATCCAGTATAGACTAGGTTTAGGCTCAGCACCAGTCCTCACCTTTTACTTGGACAACTAACCAAATGTAAACCTTAAATTGTGACATTGTGTCAAAAAATCCTCTTAATGTACATCTAAGCTGTTTTCTCTAAAAAGATTCTGTCAAAACACAGTAAAAGTAAAAATTGAAATTGAAAGTTATTTAAAAATTATTGTAGTAAACCTGTTGACGTGCGATAAATCCGCACTTGACTCAAACACTACTTTATATTACAGTAAACAACTAAGAAAGCCTTGAAGTCTTGCCAGTCTTTTCTCCAGGAGGAAATGACATCATGTGGAGCAAGTCATGTGATTTGGAATCAACACACTTCGTTGAGAGGTGTTTTTGTAATGGATAGCTCAGTTGAAAGTGATTTCTCTGACAGACACAATTTGTTGTTTTCCATATAAAATTCGATATATTGGCAGAAAAGAAATATCTGTCATGATTATCTCAACTTAATAAAAAGAACACAATCAAAACAATTTTTGAATAGGCTCATTTTATTATTGTTTAGCTAATTACCGCAAGGTGTCCACAGACCCCAAGGTGAGACAAATGACTTCAAAGTTTTAAAAGGTGTAAACTGAACAGGGCAGTCAGTGTTTTGTTGATGTAACAGGAATGTCAGCTCACTCACCGTTGACTGTGTATTCGATTTTTTTCACAGAGAACAGTAAGAGGAAAATATGAGAGACATTTCTTCAGTCTTCTTTATGGCTAGATGACAAAAATTTGGACATTTGTTAACTTGCTTTTTGCCACTGTGTTCTTCTTACGTCGTGACAGGAGTTAGTTTTCATTTATTAATTATTGCTGGTTTGTGAACCAGAGTTTTTCTGTTTGTGATATTGCTGTGGGATTCATGTGCAGATTCTATTGGTGTGTGTGAGATGGTTGGCAAACTGTTGAGTGCTACACCGCCGCTGTTTATGTCCTAATATTTACATAGTGGTTACAGTATGTGAAGAGCAGCAGGAGCTGGTTGCAGCCTGGTTGAACCTCAAACCCTTCAGCACATAAAGTAAAAGTAAGCAGAACATTTTTCTGCTCCATCCCAGCCTGCTACTTGCTCCTTTGAATGAGAATTGAGATGTATTTCCGATGGGTTCTTTGGCCAATGATTGCTATTCATCGTGGAACTGTGCCATTATTATAATTGAAATCTAAACTTAAAATCAGGATATTTCATCCAAATCACATTATTCGATATGTCTTATTGAAATAAATGAAAAAAATAAACACCTTCCTCTAATCAGATTCTGTAAAAAGCTAAATATTCTTTGCTCTGCAGCACATCTGTGAAGCTATTATTGACTCAGCCATACTTGTTCTGTTAGCGTAGAGGTGTGGGACTTTATATTGCAGTGACGGTGAGTGGAAATGTGACAGAAGCTCTGTCAAAGAAAAAAAGAGTGACAAAAGGAAAAAAAAAATCACTTTCACATGACACCGAACAAATGAAGCTGCTTCTCATTGGATGTTCAAGGGTTTCTGTTTATATATGTACAATTAAAATCACAGTTTTAACAAAATATAAAATAAATAACATTAACAATACTAAGATAAATGCATTCTGAGTCACCAGTCTGGTAAAGACATAGGCATCTTTTTTTTTTTTCAAAATCTGTTGTCTCTGCCTTCGCTGGCAACTACAAACATTTGTTTTCCTCAAACTACATTTCCCATGAAGCACTGGGTGTAAGCATCCCATCTCACATAGTAGGTGTCTTTTTTCTCTCTCTCTTTATATATATATATATATATATATATATATATATATATATATATATAAAATTACTTGTGTTTCATTAATATATCTATTTATATCTATTTTTTAATTCTTTTTTGCACCTGGGATTCCCTCCCACCCCCCTTCCTGAACTGACCAACCACAGATCAGCCCTGCAGCCTCCTGCAGCCAAATCAGGAGCAGGAGTCCATGTGGGCGACGGACAGTGGTAAGGTCAATGGTGAGAGGTCACAGAGGCAGAGGTCAGCAGCAGCAGTGCCCAGGTAGGCCACCCTGGTGTGTGTGTGTGTGTGTGTGTGTGTCTGTGTGTGTGTTTGTGTGTCTGTGTAAATATTTGTGTTACTATACATAATGGGGCAATTTTGTCTTTTAAATTTCAATCTTTGGTGAATTTTTAGAGAAGATGGAGCACATTTTATCTTCTTTGGTCAATACTGACTGTAAAAACTGCCGTTCCTATTTTTGCAAATTGAGAACCCAAGAAATCATGTGACAGAATGAGTATATTGTAATGCTGTGTCCATGTCATTTGGGCTGGAAAATGGAAGGACTGGTATTGTTAACCCTCACTGGGATTGACACCCTGGAAAAGTAGATGCTAACACCTCAGCAATAACTGTGTAACAGGCAACGGTGGTGCTATGTAGACAAGAAATGTGTCAAAATAGCATGAAATTAGGGACTGGAGATCTTGAATACTACATCGTGGTTGTTTTGGTTTTTTTTGACACTTCTATGGTATTTAGTGCTTGGTCAGATATTCCAGGAAAAAATGCGACTTTCCCAGGGATTTTTCCACACCTTTTTAAAATGTGTTTATTACTAGATGATGGTACAGACATGTATATGTATATATATATATATATATATATATATATATATATATATATATATATATATATATATATATATATATATATATATATATATATACACACCATAAATGCAGCATATTTTTCAGTGTATTCTTAGCTGGTGGAGAAGAAAGCAAACCATCTATATTGTTCTACTGAATGGTGACTTTTGAAGGGAACAGAGTGGAGTTTAAAGGTCAATCTTGGATATGTTTCTTCTTCCACAAATGGCAGTTTTTATGGGTTTTTGTTAAGATCATGACAAAGACTTTTGTGGTGCTTCATGTCCTCCGTCCAAAATTAATGTGTTTAAAACAAGCTGGGGGTGACTAGGACAGTGGTCCTGTATCTGTAGCTTATGTATCAGAGCTGCCTTTGTGGCCCAAATCAGGTGTCTGTTGACTAAAACGGGAGCGGAACAAATTTCCACTGTGCTCAATTTGTGTCACCAATTAATTGTTGACGAGGAAAATTATTCAAAATAGCATCCTGTCACAATATGTGCTCTGCCTTTATGACCGCTATATAACAGTGGACATGCACAAAAAATCGAGCTTACAGTCATGCCAGTACTGATTATTTTTTTAAAAATGCGTTGATCAACTCTGATCTCCATCTTTGAGATCAAATCGGGACATGCAGATTGTTGTTTGATTAAAATGCTAGTTAGAACATTTACAAGCCCAAAGTGATTTCCTCAGATTTTGTCTGACCACCAATCTAAATCCCAAAGACAATTAGAATGAAAATAAAACACCAAAAACGCATAGATTTTCCAATACTGATAGAAATGTCATCTTTGAAATGTTTCTGAAACTCCACCAAAAAACAACAGATGCTAAATTTAACCATTAAAATTAGCATTAAAAAGGATAGAACGGTAACTAACACTGTTTCTTTATGTAATGCTGGATAACATGAATTTTCAGTGTGAACAGTGAGTTTCCTTAAGTTTTAAATATGCAACTGCTTGATTGTAAATTTTACCAAATGTCCTTTATGGTTATAAGATAGTAACACATTCTATTAAAGTAAATATCCTTACTTTTGTTCAACTTTAGAGGTCAAACTGAATTACCACTTCACTAAAGAAAACAAAACATTTTATAGCGCAGATCCACTAAAACTCCAAACTATTTGTCAATGAACCTGAGTGAACATCTTTCCTGTACCTCTAAGTAGTTCTGTGTTATTTTGGTTGACGGTTAATGGTTGGACAGGCAGGAAATGGAGTGATAGATTACTGAAAGATCCCTTAGATATAGTAACACAAATGTTGTAAGTGTATGAGTGTGTGTGAGTATGTGATGTTTTTCTAAACTCCAGTGTATTATTGCAGTGTCTGTGGTGTTGGGTGGAGATCAGTACAGTCTCAGAGGAATCCTCCTCTTCTTGCAAAAAAATCCAGGAAGTGGGGAGAGTGGGAGAAACAATAAAACAAAACCAAAAAAAAGAGCATAATTAAAATGTTCCATATAGAGTTTTCTGTTAAAAAATAGACGTCTTGTCTTTGTAAATCAGTAGTCGGAAGGAAGCAGAAACCTTCCTTCTGTCCGTTTGTTTAAAACAGGAGTGAAATGATTGATCCAGCAAACGAAAACGACAAAGGAAGCAAAGTTTCTGTAGCGGGAGATGGAGGGAGCACCCTGTGTTTCCAGTTGAAAAAGAAAAAAAAGAGAAAGAAACGCAACAAGACATCATCCATCTTTTACCTTTCCATCATTTCTGAAGTAGAGGCCACCGTAAGATGAATAAGAAGGCGATGAGGTGAAGTCTGGGAAGTCCACCTTCAACTGGCTCTTAGAGGTGATTGGACGGTCATGTGGGGAGGGGCAACACTGGTAAATAACTGCTAAGAATTCATGGCACAGATGAATATTTCTACCCCTGAAATGCATTAAAATCTCCCAAAGCAGTCACGTACATCTCCATGTAACTGTAGATGATTTCTCAGAAATACTTTAAAATGCCAGATCGCTTCTTTCTCCTTTCAGGTGTGGTTGCTGACGTGAAAATTAGGGGAAAGATGGAAACGAGAGAGAGATGAGGGAGGAAAGAAATACAAAAAATGTTGGATAAAAATAAGAAATAGAGGGATGGATGTGGATGGACAGGGGTTAAGGAGAGAGAAAAAAACAGGGTTCAGCACAATTGTATGGCACAATTTATTCAGAGTCAAAATTTAAAGGACCCTGGTCAAAAATGTTTATTCTTGAACTTGGAACCAGCAGGTTTAAAGCCAGTTTGTCCATCGGTGAGGCCTGAATTCATAAATAAACTAATGTAAAATAGCTTTTGATGTTAATTACTATTGGCAGATACTGTATAATTCTATTTTCTTAACAGATAAATATCAAAATGCATTATTAGTCAGCCTCTAACTTCACACCAGGGTTTCTCTTTAGCTTTATCTGAACCTTTGAAGCATCTCTTTCTCAGATAATTGAGTGTGCTTAGCTTTCAAGCTAAACACACTCAATCAGCTAACCAAAACCGCAAGATGCAAGTGAATGCCCTGGAAAAAGCTTTTTTTTTTTTTTTTTTAAATTTTGAAGTTATTTGTTTATGATGATGATCCATATTTGCCCAGTTAATAATATCACCTTTTTTGACTGAAATATTTGTACTGTTTTACACAATCTGTATAAAAAAAATAATTATTGGCCTCAGGATGTTTTTCACTTTCAAACATTTCAGAGCTCTTAAATATTATTTTATAAAAACAAAATGTATTTGATAATGTGTCTACCGTCTTCCTGTCAAACTAGAATTGTGCTATGTTTTTAAATATTTAATGGCACACAAAGGTCAAAGTTACCTTTTAAGATGCTGTTATACAGAACAATTCACGCAAAATAATGGATCAGAAGAGGCTAAAAAAAGAAGGAATGCAGGTGAAGGGACTCAACTGGAGAAAGTCTTGGCAGTAATCTGAGAGATTTGGGATTTGAGGATAAGTAGGAGTGAACAGAGGAGGCAAAAAAGGAGTGATCATTTTTGGAAACTTTTGGACCAGGAGGAGTGTGCGAGAGAAGAGATGAAGTGCTCTGGCATCAGTCCTGTAAGTGAAGGATCGCACAAGGAGGGAGTGGAGGTGGTGTGGGACTAGGATTCTGAGGAGGTACGAGAGCCACCATGAACAAGAGACTTGTAGATGTTGGAGGAGAGGAATCGAGGGTAGGAGTCCCTGTGCATCAGCGTGTAGATCTGCAGCTGGGCATCTTCAAACGTGTGAGGCGTCGGGTCCTGCATCTTCCTGTTGATCACTTCTCGAACCCGTGCGTCCAGACTCACCTGGAGGGAAAGAAGATGACACATTGCGAGACTGAATGCGGTGTTTTCAAGTTCAAGCTCAATGAATACATGATGGGGTCTAAATGTTCAGAGACCGATCCTGTTGGACGTACATGAAGAACTTCACCGTTATGTGCATTCAACAGGTGAGAGCTTAAACCTGACCTTTTCCACAATATACAGTTCTATTCACTGTACTACAGCAGCACATCCTCACAATGTAGTTTACACCTGATTGACATTCAAATCTAATGAGGGATAAGTGTTTACAGCAACCTCAGAAAACACTGATATAGATGTATAACGTTCGTGACAGGTGCTCTATAAATCTGTACTGTTGTACCCATAGGCTGATTGAAGTTTTAAGCTGTTTTGTACTCCTTCTCTGGTGCTGACGACTGCTGACGTCTGACGTTACGGTGAGCGTATTGCGTCACTTCCTGTTGTAGCGCTGTGTTGTGTTCTGTGACTGTTGTAGCTTATCCACTCCATCTAATTTGATATTCATTAAATCTGTGTGTAGCGGTAATATCTGAATCGTAACATACACTCGTTTTCTTCAAGCACCTTCTCAGTACTTCTCTGTCCGCTAGCCTAGCACTTAGCAGTTAGCATGGCTTCTCCCTCTTCCTCTCCTTCTCTTTCCTGCTCAGTGTGTCACATGTTTAGTTACTCCTCTGCCTCCTTTAGTGATAATGATACCTGTAATAAATGCAGTCTCTTTGTAGCTTTGGAGGCGAGGCTCTCTGAATTGGAAGCGCGGCTCCGCACCATGGAAAACACCCCGCTAGCTGTTAGCCAGGCCCCCTTAGCCGGAGCGGACCGCAATAGCATAGCTGCTAGTGTAGCTTCTGCTAGCCGGCCCCTAGCAGCTCCCGAGCAGCCGGGAAGTCAGGGTAGCTGGGTGACAGTTCGTAGGAAACGTAGTCCTAAACTCAAGCCCGCTGTCCCGGCACACCAAAAACCGTTTCACGTTTCTAATCGTTTTTCCCCACTCAACGACACACCCGCTGAGAAAACAACTCTGATCATTGGCAGCTCCATAGTCAGAAACGTGAAGCTAGCGACACCAGCGACCATAGTAAAATGCCTCCCAGGGGCCAGAGCGGGCGACATAGAAGCAAATTTGAAACTGCTGGCTAAAGATAATTGTAAATTCAGTAAGATTGTTATTCATGTCGGCGGTAATGACACCCGGTTACGCCAATCGGAGGTCACCAAAATTAGTGTAGCATTGGTGTGTAACTTTGCCAAAACCATGTCAGACTCCGTAGTTTTCTCTGGACCCCTGCCTGACCTGACCAGCGATGATATGTTTAGCCGTATGTCGTCGTTTCGCCGCTGGGTGTCTACGTGGTGTACTGCAAACGACGTTGGCTTTATAGACAATTGGAGCTCTTTCTGGGGAAAACTTGGTCTGATTAGGAGAGACGGCATCCATCCCACTTTGGCTGGTGCAGCTCTCATTTCTAGAAATATGGCTGATTTTATTAGAACTCCTAAAGCATGACAACCCAGAGTTCAGACCAGGATGTAGAGTTGTAGTCTTCCACACCTCTCTGCAGTTTCCTCTCAGCTGTCACCCTCCAGTAAATCACTTAGCTTTATTGAGACTGTGTCTGTCCACCGACCACCAAAATTCAATAAATTAAGCAATTCAAAAATAAACAAAAGACATAGTAACCATAAAAATCTAATTAAAATTAATACCACTATTTCAACTGAGCGAAGAAACAGGACAATTAAATGTGGTCTGTTAAATATTAGATCTCTCTCGTCTAAATCTCTGTTAGTAAATGATTTGATAACTGATAACCAGATTGATTTGTTCTGTTTGACTGAAACCTGGTTGCAGCAGGAAGAATATGTTAGTCTAAATGAATCAACTCCTACTAGTCATACTAACTGTCATGTTCCTCGAATCACGGGCCGAGGAGGAGGAGTGGCAGCAATTTACCTCTCTAGCTTAAAAATGAACCAGAGACCTAAACCTAGTTACAGTTCATTTGAAAATCTCACTCTCAGTCTCTCTCATCCAGATTTAAAAGCTCAGAAACCAGTTTTATTTGTTGTTGTATATCGTCCTCCTGCTCGTTACTCTGAGTTTTTATCTCAATTCTCAGACTTTTTATCTGATTTAGTGCTCAGCTCAGATAAAGTGATTATTGTGGGTGACTTGGACGTGGACAGTGACAGCCTTACGACTGCTTTTAATTCAATATTAGACTCAGGTGGGTTTTCTCAACATGTAAATAAACCAACTCATAGTTTTAATCACACCCTTGACCTCGTTCTGACTTATGGCATAGAAATCGAACAGTTAACAGTACTTCCCCGGAACCTTCTTCTTTCTGACCATTTTATGATAACATTTCAATTTACAACAATAGATTGTATAGAAGTTAAGAATAAATATCATTACAGTAGATGTCTGACAATTCGGTGACGAAATTTAAGGAAATAATACCCTCTCTATTTAGTTCAGCACCACTTACTGATATAATGGAAGGGAAACATTATAATTTTACCCCCACAGAAGTGGATTATATTGTTAATAATGCTGCAGCCTCACTGCGTACAACACTTGATAGTGTTGCACCTGTAAAAAAGAAAGTTCTATCTCAGAGAGGACCTGCTCCTTGGTATAATTCCCAGCTGCGGACTTTAAAGCAGGCGTCCCGAAAGCTGGAAAGGAAGTGGTACTCCACTAATTTAGAGGAAGTTTATGTAGCTTGGAAAAATAGTCTAGTAATTTATAAAAAAAAAAAAAAAAAAAAAAAAAAAAAAGCTCTTCGTAATGCCAGGACAACATATTATTCATCTTTAATAGAGGAAAACAAGAACAACCCCAGGTTTCTCTTCAGCACTGTAGCCAGGCTGACAAAGAGTCAGAGCTCTGTTGAAACTTGTATTCCTTTAGCTTTGAGCAGTAACAACTTCATGAGCTTCTTTACAAATAAAATTATTACGATTAGAGGAAAAAATTAATCTGGCCCTTCCTACAAATGTCACAGATGTATCATCGAGTACAGATACTTTAGAATTGGCTGTAAGACCAGATGGATATTTAGAATTTTTCACTCCCATACATCTCTCTGAACTAATTTCAATAGTTTCTACATCCAAACCATCAACATGTCTTTCAGATCCTATCCCAACTAGACTGTTCAAGGAGGCTTTACCTTTAATTAATTCCTCAATGTTAGATCTGATTAATCTCTCTCTAGTAACAGGTTATGTACCACAGGCTTTTAAGGTTGCTGTAATCAAAGCTTTACTTAAAAAGCCCACTCTAGATCCAGATGTTTTAGCCAACTATAGACCAATTTCTAACCTCCCATTTCTCTCCAAAATTCTGGAAAGAACAGTTGCAAATCAATTATGTGAACATTTGCAAAGGAATAGCTTGTTTGAAGAGTTTCAGTCAGGCTTCAGAGTGCATCATAGCACAGAAACAGCTCTGGTGAAAGTGCGTCTCGAGACAATTTGACTGTAATTGGCGCTATATAAATAAAATTGAATTGAATTGAATTATTGTCATTAATCTACTTGTATTGAATGATCAATCAGGACTGGGTGATAAACAATAGCAGCAGGTAGCATCGAAAGACACTTCACCAGTGAGAAAATTGTGAAATAAAACGTTTGATGGGCGCACTTAAATACAATTAAAGCTCAGTTGCATGACTAAACCTCAGGAGCGCCACCTCCCTTGTTCATAAACAGCCCACTATATCCGTTGGAAATGAAACATGCTACTCTTGGTGGCTTTCCCATTGCCGTTCGTGCAGGTATCCCGAGGTGAGCTAGTCCTAGGCTGCCTACTTGCCGTCTGGTTTCCACCAAACCTGTTTCTCCCACCACATCCACCTAAGCGAAGCACTCCCAGCAGCATTCCCAAAAGTCTGTCAGACAACATTAGGGTGTGCGGGGAGACTGGAGTCACCACCTAGTCCTGGTCAGCCAAACTTTAATCTTGGTGTGGTTACCCTTTGTCCATTTCCTGGTTTCACTCACTTCCATTATTTATGAAGCTAAGGTTATAACTGTATTCTGATTGATTTAATTAATGTGTGTAAATGTATTTATTCATGTGTGGAAAGCAGACCACGTACAATTTAGCAGAGTAAGGAACTATACACTACCATTCAAAGGTTTGGGGTCACCCAGGCAATTTCATGTTTTCCATAAAAACTCACACTTTTATTCATGTGCTAACATCATTGCACAAGAGTTTTCTAATCATCAATTAGCCTTTCAACACAATTAGCTAACACAATGTACCATTAGAGGGGGGTTACGTTCCAGAACCCCTGTGATAGGTGAAAATCCATGAAGTAGCGATTTATTTTATTATTTATATATATTTTAAGGCTTTATAAACCCTCCCCACACTCTTATAAACCTTTCCCACGCTGTTATAAACACTTCCTATGCTCTTAAACACTTTCTACACTCCTTAACCTATGTCATTTTAACAACATATAAAATTCTATATAGGTACTCCCCAGTGAATATACTACAACTTAAATGATGAAGATAATGATAAATTAGCTGTGCAGTACTAATAACGATGAGATGAATGTGCTGCACAGTGAGAATGGACAAGGTGAGATGCTGAACGCATGTTATACACGGGAGACGGATGAGACTGATGCTAAGGTTGCTAAGCCAATCAGCTCCTAGCTCTGTACGCTATGCGTTTTATTTCAGTTTAATATTCTTTTAATATGTTTTAATTATATTTTTTTACATTGTTATCCACTTTTTTAGGCTAGAAAGTAATTTACCGCAAAAATAATTAAACTAGTAAATATATAAAAATACCTATATCGACACCAAATACGATCAACACCAAAAAAAAAAAATCTGCGATACAGTGAGACCACGAAAAGTGAACCGTAACATGGCAACTGACCACTGTATTCCATTAAAAATCAGCCGTTTCCAGCTAGTATAGTCATTTATCACATTAACAATGTCTAGACTGTATTTCTAATTAATTTAATGTTATCTTCATTGAAAAAAAAAACTTTCTTTCCAAAATAAGGACATTTCTAAGTGACCCCAAACTTTTGAATGGTAGTGAATATATATTTTTTTATGTATACATACAAATAAGAAACTTGGATGACTATAAAATATTATAACTGGCCCTTTTTATCTAGTTTTTATTACAAATTAAAAATTGATACAGACTGAATGGAGAAAAGTTATTGTGACAAGTTTATCAGCCCCAGCATGAACGCATAAGGTTACCAGTGCTGGAACACTAGAACACAGACACACTCAGAGTGGCCCCGCAGCGTCGGCACCAGCAGATATTTATAGTACGATGAGCTTTCTCTTGTGTTTTCCCTCTGTTCTTATTTAGCAAAGACACACACACACACACACACACACACACATACACACACACATAGAGAGAAATAGGCATCGTACCAAGGTCAGACATGCAGACAGACAGCCAGGCATGCATCTTCTCTGCCAAACTCACACGTCTGGATATCCCTGTATTTTTGTGCGTGTGGGTGTATGTGTGTGTGTGTCTATAAAAAGCCTCTATTGCCAGAAGGTGTTGAGAGCAGCAATTTATAGCTTCCTGTAAAAACACACTACACACACACACACACAAGCACGTAGACAACTGTACATACAAACACACCGGTGTCCAAACATGCCAGCACACACATGTACACACCAGTGATGGAGCCTGACAAGCGAAGCCTTCAGCGCTCACGCTAAATAAAGTAACCACTGTTACACACACACACAAAGTCATTCAGCTAAAAATAGTAGCAGTCAAGTAGACAATGCTTCCTCCACTCCTCACCAGAAAAAATAAAACTTTAACCTATTCACTCTGCGCGTACTACACTATGTCTATAACTTTACAACCACCAATAAAGACCGACTGGATTAGTGAGACCCTTAATGTGGCTGTCCATGTGAACACCGAGCATGTGCAATAAAGCTGACAAATCAAGGCCTCTGAATGTGCAGCATATATACCAAAGTTAAGCTTCAGAGGCAGCAGACAAACTTGACAGAAGAGGTGCTTAGAACTGGAGTTGGATGTTTCATTTTAGTTGATATTGATAAAAGTCAAGAGTTTGTAAATGGGCTGTTTTTCATAAATTTTAACACTTTATCCTATTTACATACATGGTGCTCAGGTATTCATTTTAAATGGGACACAGCAGTGAAAAATACACACAAAAAAATTCCACACGTAAGTAATGACAAAGGAATCATGCTGCTATGATGTGTGATAAAGTGAACCAGTAAACACCAGAGGCGCAACAATGGTGACAAGGGGAAAGCCACTCAACCATGTTGAGGTTAAGTTCAGAGTGGCTGATCTGGACTGGATGTCACTGGGCAGAGACTCCAAGCCACCCTTCCAAGTCTGTCAAGCCTCAGAGTAGGCCACTGGGAGTGCGTTATGTCAGTAAAGGTGGAGGTTTTTAGACTGCAAAGCCCATGCAATCCATCAGGGAAGTCGGCAAGCAGAGGCCAGGTGTCCACAGACTAGCGTGCCTCGGTAAACCTGCATGGAATCCACACATAGTGCAGCGAAGGGGCTTCATTTTAATCTGATATAATCGATTGTGAGTCAAGGAGGGAGCACGCTTTGGTTTTCTTGATGAAAGCAAACTTTGCATTTTTGTGCGCTTAAATGACGGTTTGTGTTTGATGCATTTCGGTGAAACTCTCACACATTTTAGCGAACATTATTGCTGATGATGCGTCTATTGCCAGTAGATATTAAACCAACTCCTACCTCTTTTGGCGACAGTATCGAGATATAGTCCTCATAGATGGTACGTGCTTTTTCCTCAATGGTGCCCTTGTTGATTTCCTGTTTGAGGTCTTCGCAGGCGAGCCAGAACAACATGTTCTCCTCACTGTACTCCGTCCGCAGGAACTCCCGGAAAACATTTCGACCTGCTGGGTTCCTCATCAGCTTGTCAAAAGACTGGGACCACAGCTGGATTTCATCCACTGAGGGTTTGGTGCTGATGAAGAAAGAGTGGGAAATTTTACAGATTTTAGTTTTTTTTGTATTGTTTAAGTATGCTTTTTTTTGTTTTGTTCTTACTGGAAATAGCTGATTAAGAATAAGACATATACACTACCGTTCAAAAGTTTGGCCTCACAATATCTTTGTTTTTGAAAAAAAAAAAGCAGTTTCTCTCAATGAAGATAACATTAAATTAATCAAAAATGCAGTCTGGACATCGTTAATGTGCTAAATGACTATTCTAGCTGGAAAAAGCTGACTTTTAATGGAATATATAGGGGTACAGAGGAACATTTCCAGCAACCATCACTCCTGTGTTCTAATGCTACATTGTGTTAGCTAATGGTGTTGAAAGGCTAATTGATGATTAGAAAACCCTTGTGCAATTATGTTAGCACATGGATAAAAGGGTGGAAAACATGAAATTGCCTGGGTGACCCCAAACTTTTGAACGGTAGTGTAAAGAGAGATGAAACAATAAGTTGATTGAGAGTACTTTGGGCAACACTTTCTACTGTATATAAACGCTGATCTGTTTATCTGTACGTTATTAATATTGGATTCACATACACTGAAACACATAGCAATACTACTCAAGAGGACGCAGGCCCCCACTGACAGTGTATAAGTTAAATATGTGAACAATATTTTCAGTCAACTCCGGATCTCGTTTTACATCAAAATACATACAAGTGACAGAAGACCATAGCTGAATTTTAGTTATGCTACTGGTGCAACTGGTGGTCTTTGCTTTGGTCTTTACTTTGTCAGGCTGCAAACAAGACATTAAGTAGATGTCTTTTTTTCTAACTACTATTGTGTTGCCTCCATAGATGTGTGGAACTTATATGGCACTGAATAGGAGCCCACAGTGAGGAAAAATGTGACAGGAGCAAATAAAACGCCCAGAGACGGCTTGGAGTTAAGAGTCTTAAAAACAAATCATATAACAGGTTCTGGAAATACCCGACTTCTACACAGACAAATATGTCTGGCAACATAAACTGGCTTGGCTGAGGGTCGAAAACAAACCAAATCAGTGTGTGTTAGTGCTGCAGACTCACCAAGCTTCACAGTTTGGTATGGTTTCCATCTTGGTGTCCTGTGATATTCTCTTCCTCCGCCTCCGCTTCCGTTTCTCCTCTTCATTCCTGACGGTGAGACTGACATGATAAAACGGCTTTCAGACAGCAAGCACACACTCACTCACTCACTTGCACAACACACTCAACCACAGCTCTGACAGAAGACTCATTACACTCACAACTATAAACATATCATACATAATGATGTCAACTACCACATTTAATGACACAACTAACCACAGTTATGCTAACAGCAGGGTAAAGCAGCAGCTACAGGTGTGTGCATCTTCAGTGTGTGTGAGCACCACGTGTGTGTGTGTGTGTGTGTGTGTGTGTGTGTGTGTGTGTGTGTGTGTGTGTGTGTGTGTGTGTATGTATTCACAAATGATGTGAATACACATTAGAGCTTCTCACTAAATGTTAACCCCCTCAACCCCAAAACCCACAACAGGTGAAAGGCATGATATCTTTTAAAAAATTGATGCGTCATAAAAATCACTTATTTTTACGTCAGTTTTTTTAAAAAAATGCCATAAACAGTTTTTTTTTTTTTTTTTATCAGATTCTGTCAAAAACTAAATATTCCGCATACCTAAGTGCAACAGTGAAACGTCAATCGCATGATAAAACTTTAGGTGCTGTTTGGCTGAACTGCAGGCAGTGTTTACACAGAGCAGACAGGAGACAAGTATGGAAACTAGTGGTGGAAAGTGATTAAAAAATTAACTAATTAATTACAGGCTTTGTAATTAATTAATCGCAATATCATATTTTTGTCAAACAGCAATATTTGACACAAAAAGCAAAGCTTTTCAAGTCAAATAAACTTTGGCTGACAACTAAATTGATGAATAGACATACACTACCAGTCAAAAGTTTGGACACATCTTCTCATTCAATGGTTTTTATTTAATTATTTTCTACATTGTCAATTAATACTGAAGACATCAAAACTATAAAATAATACATATGGAATTGTGTTGTAAACAAAAAAGTGTTAATCTTCAGTATTAATTTATGATGTAGAAAATAATACAAATAAATAAAAAGCATTGAATGAAAAGGTGTGTCCAAATTTTTGAACGGTAGTATGTACGTGAACTTAAACAACAAAAATATTTGCTTCATTTATATTTATCTGTGCATTTTTCATCTGTCTACTACATTCACAGATTACTGCAAACTCAAAGTGCAGCTGTAGCTATTATATTCAACATTTTAAGAGTTTTTGTAAACTCAAGCACTTTCAATGTCTCCTAAAGTGGTCTATTATGGATGGCTACACCGTTTGCTGATACCAGGCCTGTCGTAGCTAACGTTAGCTCTGGTGCTAACAGCAACATGTTTTACATTGAGGTGATCCAGTAGGCTTGAAGTGCTGCAGTGATCAGAAAACTCTTTGTTGCACAATTTGCACACAACCACACTTTTATCCAAGCTGCCCTTGGGAAGATTTTTAAAAGAAAACTTTCCGCCCAACAAGCTCAATGCGGTCTCGTCTTCTTTCACTGTTCACCAAACTTTCTTGTGTTCTGACATCACTCAGTGTGTCTTTTATATCTTCTTCGTGGCTGGAAAACAGACTTTAGGTTCATTACCGCCACCTACCGGGCTGCAGTGTTACCGCTGTCTTAGAAATTAGGGAACTGAGAAAAGGTGTGATTAATTGCATTATTTTTCCCCCCTGTAATTAATTAATCGAAATTAACGCGTTAAAATCCCAGTCAAATGGAAACACATTAAAAACCCTAATGTACAGTTGTTAAGTGCCTGTCACACTGTGGACACAGTCAAATATATTCAACAAGGATGAGGCAGCTTTGTTTTATGTCCTACACAGCTGTGTTCACAGTACCACAGTACTTCAGCACTCTCCCAGTGCTTACCAAACGAAAGCTCATGTGTTTGTCGGTGTGTGCTTGTGTGCATGAATGTCGCCCTGTGCCTGTTTTTGTCTCTTACCATGAGCAGCTGCAACAGCAGCACCAGCAGAAGCAGCAGGCATTGGGCCGTTGGGAATTCTGGGTAGTGGTCATACCCCGTCCCCCTCCCGTCCCACTCAGTGCTGAGGTCTCGCTGCGACCTCCCCCCATGGCCAGCTCGCCCCCTCGCTCGGCCGGGATCGGACCTGTGTACTGTACACAGAGAGAGAGCTAGTGAGATCTCCGCTGTTGTTTACAGTGTGGAAGACACGCTTTACTTGTATAAAACTATCACAGTGTAACCAATTATACAAGTTCAAGTCCTGCATTCAAAATCCTACGCTGAAGATAGATTGTGGGATTTTTACATGTAGATGTACATCTGTTATATTCAAATGAGTTCACACAGTCCTATGTTAAGTCTATCAGCTCCAGATGAATTTGGTTTCATTTTGCAACATACAGGAGTCAATTAGTTTGACAGAGCTAAAGACAGATACAGCTCCAATGGAACTGTGGTCGGCTGCAGCAATGAGGGGGAGAGTAGAGCCTGTGGAGGAAAAACCTACAAGGTGTCCAAGAAAAGTTCCAAGAAAAGCTCCAGATAAAAAAACAGAAGAAACCTTAGATGAACAATAAGCATCCAAAAAAGGACAGCAATGCCGTGTATTATTCAACAATGTCTGTGCAATTACTTTCACTGCCAGTAGGGGGAGACAAAAGTTCTACACTGCAAGTTTAAATAAAGTACTATCCTGGCAAAATACAGGCCTGCACCTCTATGGAAACATCATAATTATGGCAAGAAGAAAGAACTAATTCATGTCTTTTGAGCTGTATAGCAAAGTAATAGTGCTATAAATCACAATAAAAGAAAGTGATGAATTCTTTATTTACTTTATCACAACAAAACAAAACTTGGAATTGACATGTACAACATTTTTCAAGTGTTCACAGATGATACCAATACAGGATAAAATGGTGGCTCTGCATACCATAGATAATTAACTACATTTTTTTGGTTGTTTCCATACTTATGCTAATACTTATACTAGTATACCATACTACCTATCTGCTCTGTGTAAACACTGCCTGCAGTTCAGCTGAGGAGTTCCTTAATTTTTGTCATGTGACTATTAGTCACAGCTGAGCCACTCATGGCTCCATGAATGTGTCGAGGAGCACAGAATTTTGTTTTTGTTTGTTTTTTTTCTCCACAAAATCTTGTTTGTACAAACAATTCATTTGTTTGTACAAAATAAACATTGGCGATATTTTTGGAAAGAAAAAAAAATCATCTCTTTCCGCAGAAAATCAGATCCTGCACAAGGCTGATTGGCACAGTGTTATATAATACAGAATATTATACTACTGCTTACTAAAGAAATAAAGCACACATATCATGTTGCTGTTATCTCTTTGGCACAACTGCTAACTATTACACACATCTGAAAGTTGACTCTGGGCTGAAACTAAATACTCCTGGGTGAGGGGCTCCAAACCAAAAAGGTTGCACGACTCAATCAATTCTCAGATTACTTTGAGACAGTTCGATTTTGTAAACCACACGACAACCGCAGAAAAGCATGTCAGCAAATGTGTATTTTTTCAGATAGATTTGCAGGTTTCCAGGGGCTCACGTAGCTAACACCATGTGTATTTCTCTTTAAATTTTACTCAGAACCACTGTTCCCTCTACGCTGCGCGCGTGCGCAATTGCGCACTGCTGACACGGTCTCCGCGCACAGAAAATCTGCGCTGCGCACAAAAAAAAAATCCAACCTAAATTGTAAATAAAATAAACACGTAACAATTCATTCTGTGCTATTTTTCAATGTGAGTCAGTGAGTGACAGGTGACTGGCTGCTGCAGCCAATGATGCGATTCACATCCGTATTTACCATAGACTGTATATAATGGTATTTACGCAGCTAATCAACGTCAGGCGTCCTTATGTGCAGCCACCGTTGTTCTCATAGATATGAATGAGTAGATAGGACACACCTCCTTTGAGCTGCGTGCTACGGCGAGGCTAAGCTAGTGGGGGCAAAGTTTCAGTGCATTCCTTTGGTGTAGATGGCGTGAAAACGGAAACAAGTATGCCGTCTCACTGTGCTGCATACAATTACACACTGCGTCGTACGATTGAGACAAGGAAACTTGGAATGACTTTTCATAGGTAAAAATAGTTTTTGGCTGTTTTTTCATTATGAAATCTTGTTGAGAGCTTCCAGTCTATGAGAGCTAACTAGTTAGCCACTAGCAAAACGCTAAGGCGAGCTAGCAGCTTGACAACCAAATACCAGACGATTAATAGTAGCTGTAGTATAGTTGTACAAGCAGTAGTAGTAATACTAAAAGTACAAGCAGCAGTAGTAGTATAAACAGCTGTTAGAGTCGTAGAAGTAGTATCAGCATTTTCAATAGTATTACAAGTTGTAGTAGCAGTGCCAGTATCAGCAGCAGTAGTGAGTGTACTACCACTACTACTAGTAGTAGTCACATTGCTATTACTACCACCAATACTACCAATAGTAGTTATAAAGCCTAACTCATGTATATCCAGGATTCCATCTATGTTCTTCCTCCAAACCCATTTTATGATTGGGATTACAGGCAGTTCTTTAGGACTGCTCTCAAATAACTGAAATGTTACTAAACAAGGTTATACTTATCAAATTAAATAGCTCGGTCTCCAGTATATTGGCGAATTCAGTTCTTTGTACTTAATTTATTAGCATGATTTCTTTTTAATATGTTGTGTACAGACTTAATTACTTCTCTGTCTACTTTTCTTACTCCATGTAGGTTTCCCAGAAACTATGGGTTGAGGAGGAATTGGAAGTTTGTCGGCTTAGACCTGGTGTCATTCCATCAGTGTTAAACTTCCCGGCTCATCTTGGAAGAGTACGTGCCAGAAAGACCACAACCAAGCAGCCTTGAGATCTTAGGCAGCGTCTCCCTCAGGTGGGTGTCAACAGTGTTCACGGTCAGGTCTGTGGTAATCCCGTCAAAAAACAAAACAGAAAAAAATCTAGATTATAAATCAACATGTAACCAAAGCACTGTATAACACCATAGTATAGGATGTAGTTCAGAAAATGTCAAAGTATGGTATACTTTACTCAAGAATAACATAGTATGGGCTGTAGTTCATAGTATAGCATGTTGGCAAGAAAAAAAAACATAGATTATTATGTGGTTCAAAAAGCGCAAAATGATAGGATGTTGCCTAAAATTGTCATGTGTGATATGTGGTTCAGAGAAATGTCATAGTGCAGTATATTGTCAAAATAGTATGTAATTCAAGAAAACATCAGAATATAATGTCATCTAAAAAATGCCATAGAATAATAATTTCATTGCACAAGTAAAAGTATAGTAACTTTTAAAACTGTTCGAATTCTTATATGTTGCCAAAAAAAAAAAAAAAAAAAACCTCGCAGTAATATGTCAATTAAAAAAGCCTATAGTATAGCATGTCGCCCAACAAACATCATAGTATAGCATGTCACTCTAAAAACGTCATAGAAAAGCCTTTCGTCCACAAAATGTTGTTTTGTCCTGGCTGTCTGAAGTAGGTGAGGAGCAACACAAAAACAGTCCAAACGCTGGTTTCCAGACGGTTAGACGAGTGTTTATTTAAAAGAGGAAGTTTACAACAACACAACATGTGAGGGGGTTAAAAACAAATGGGTGTTAGTAAAATAAAAATAAATAAACAGAACTAAAAGTGAACTTCATGTTGACATTGATGGGCATTCCAACCAGGAACAAAGTAAAAAGATAATCAATACGAAAAAAACTCTTCCTGTTCACCTCTTAAAACCCAGAAACACACCGCAGTAGCAGCCTAAACTAAAACTACCAATGGGTTCCCTGTTTTCCTTTCTGAACAATTCAAAGGTCCCTCTCTATCTCCCCACACATCCACCAACCACTGGAACACATCTCCAAAGTTCTGCAAGGCCAGCTCAGCTTCCCCTCAGAAGAAGTGCCGCCACCTGCCAGATGAAGGAGCCTTTTGAGAGGCAGCTGGCATCGTGATTGGACTGTACTTTGGTCTGTTCCAATCCAGCTTCAGCTCCAGAGACGGCAGGCGGGACGAGTCAACGGAGGCCTGGTGGACGAAGGCATGCAGCTGAGTACAATCCAGAAAACAACAGAGGAGGAGTGCAGCAGCCCAGGGCAGAACAACCAGAGTAGCATGGTATGTCTCTTAGAAAACATCATAGTATAGCCTTTGGTATGAAAAAACGCCATCATATACATCGTATATTGTACAAATAACAAGTCAAAGGAAAGAGACATACATTGTAGAATTGTAGTAATTGTGGGCTGACTGATTTACTGATCAGTATTTTATTTTTTACTGATTTATGGTAATAAATACATTTAAAAATGGTGCTACTTTGGCTCTGAACCTTAATCTACCTGTGGTCGCTCTGTCTTCTGGAGTGATTTGATTGGTTATACATAACGAATAAAACTCCTTTAACTTAACATCTGTAAACAAAACAAAAACGTATCAAAAAAGTTTTCTGTTAGAGTATATGTTCTTCTAAGTTTAACTCCAGGATTTTAAATACTTTCATTTACTGCAAATGAATATCCAAATGAATATCTACTCCAAATGTCTCACTAATAAGCATTATCAGCCTTAAAAACCCACAAAACTCCCCTCTTAGTACAGTCCGGTTCCCCCTACTATAAATCTGCTTGGAATCTTCCACTTCCTGTTTGTCAAAGTGGCCTTCTACCTGGACAGGTTTTGTTGGAGCTCATGCAACAAACATTTTGGGTAACTGCACTTTAATATGGATGGATGACACTGAATTAGAGTCTGTTTTAATGAGACTGAGTTAAGATGTGTAGCTCTGTCATTAAATAGGAAATTATTTCTCAGAATTCACAGAGAAAAGTCTGAAATGTTTGCTAGGTTAGCGTCCCACATGTTCTTTGGCTCAGCTAAAGCTAACTCTCGCCAACTTCTGGATCTCTTGAGTTGCTTGTTGTTAAAATATCTTGCTAGAGGTGCTGAAGCTCAGAAAGTCTGAGATGTTTGTTCAGAATAAGCTCATTCTCAAGTCTTCTCTGAACTGTCCTCTTTTGTTTTAACTTTCCCTAAACTTAAGAGTTAATGACAGAGCAGCACATCCAGACTCAGTCTCATTTATGTAGAGATTAAACTGCAGTGTCATTCATTGATGTTAAAGTGCAGTTTTTAAAATGTTTGTTGCACATGCTCCCGACCAAACCTGTCCAGGTGGAAGACGATGTCAAGAGAAAGCTCCAGAGGATGAATATCACACATTTAGGTTGGAAATAAATGTCATTTAATTAGACATTGTCATGCAAAAGTTGGATTTCTCTTTGTTGATGTTGGTTTCTAAATGTTTTTTGACACTTGGCCCCAAAGATTAAAACCTTCTACGGCTCACAATCTGCAACAATTCACACATTATCAACTATTTCTCTGACTAAACTAAGATAAAAAGTGAAAAACTGCCTGATTCCTGCATCATGAATGTAAATCTTTTTGGTTTTTATGACCGTAAACTGAATATATTTGGGCTTGACATTTTATAAACCAAAACAAGAAATGAATTACTGGAGAAAACGACAGATTAATGGACAAAGAAAATGTGTTTTCCAACATATATGGCTGAATTACTCCAACATTACAAGATACATACAATTTTAAGTCAATTTTATTTATATAATGCCAATTACAGGTCAAATTGTCTCAAGATGCTTTATTTTTATATTTTTTGTCATATTTAAAATATGACAAAGTAAGAAATTTAAAGCTCTTGACTAATCCAATTTATTATTTAGTTTTTAAGAGACTAATTGACAATTCAAACGTTCTCCACTAAAACTAATAAACATGAGGTCAAATAGAAGGAAGAGTTTTAAATACTGCAGTCCCACGACGACAAGAATAAAGTTTCTCAACAAAAACTAAATCTGCTGGTGGATTCCATGAAAGTCCTAATAAAGGATAATAAAGTGTGATACTAAAGGTTTGTGGTGCTAAAAATCTCAAAGTAAAGATATTGAGTTGAACATCTGGATGGAGGTTGATAAAAGTTGACCTTCTTTCATTTCTCTGGAGCCAATTTTATGGATGGTGGTTAAAGACCTGCTCTTCTAGTGGTCTTCCTTCTAGTCGCTGTAAAAAGTCAGTCCATCCTGGCTGACTTCAACATCTCTTCATGACAGCTTGTTCTGCCTCCGACCTGGTGGAAACTCCAGAAACTCGGGAAAACCCATGGAGACTCGAAGAACTCGTGGAGACTCGAAGAACTCGTCGGGCGGGGGAAGGTGTGGTGGGTGGTGGGGGGAGGTGGGGGAGTAGAGGGGGGAGGCCGCCACCCACCTCCCCGCCTACTCTCCGCCCTGACTCCACCCTGACTCCGCCTTGACTCCGCCCATGTGGTCACATCAGGAACTATGATGTCAAAGGGACGACGAATTTATTTCTTTTTATCTGATCTGTAGCTCAGTGAGTTAAGGATTTGCCTATGGAGCTGCAGGTCGCTGGTTCAAGACCAGACACTTCTTAAGTTTTATCAAAATCCTGACAAAGACAAAGAAAGAAAACTGCCGGTGGTGGGTCTTGAACCTGCGACCTTCCACTTGGTAGTCTGTCTTCTTATCCCCTGAGCTATTTGCTCAGATACTAATTCTTCCTTTTTTTGCGCATTTATCATCTATTTTTTGTCATTTTCGAGTTTTTTTTTAACTCGAGTCTCGACTCGACCGTTTTTCTCAGGAGGTTGGACTTCAGCCTTTGTGCTGGAGGGTGGAACCCTCAGTTCCAAGACTTTCCAAAGCCTCCACACCTCCCGAGTCCTCAGGACCTGAGCTTTCACACAGTCTGAGGGCTGAAATTTTCTAAGTCCCACAGTAGTTCTCTGTTAGATTTAACTTTCAGACAGTCCAATGACTGAAATCCTCTAAGTTCCTGAGTAGTTCTCTGTTAGTTTGAACCTTCAGACAGTCTCAGGGCTGAAGTTTTAAAAGTTTCTCAGTACTTCTCTGTTAGTTTGAACCTTCAGACAGTCTGAGGGCTGAAATTTTCTAAGTCCCACAGTAGTTCTCTGTTAGTTTGAACCTTCAGACAGTCCAATGACTGAAATCCTCTAAGTTCCTGAGTAGTTCTCTGTTAGTTTGAACCTTCAGACAGTCTCAGGGCTGAAGTTTTAAAAGTTTCTCAGTACTTCTCTGTTAGTTTGAACTTTATGGTTAACAGAAGCCTTAAAACTTGTGACCATGAGTCTTGATTTCACATTTAGACCATCCATCTGAGTTCTTCTCAGACCTTCACCTGTGGGTTTTTTAAAAATCCTCAACAAACTTTGATTCGCTTCACTGAACACTAAAGTTTGTGGACATCAGAAGGTAACATTAGTTTGATCGATGCCTTCAACTACTATTAGACTTTATCTGGAAATCAGTTTTCTGAAATGAGTTCTTAGTAAATCTGTCCACAATCAAACCAAGAACATAGAAAGAGGAAATGTTTGAAGAAACAACTTGATGTTTTCATTTCAGACTAGAAAACACTTTAAGGCTTTTATCTGTTTTTGCTCTTTTGATCATTTTATTGTTTCTTCTGTTTAATTTGATCTTCTAAAGTTTAACTGGTGTCTTTTCAAATGCTTTATCTTTAGTTTGATTCTTCTTAAATGTTTAGTTTTGCTCTTTTCTCACCTTTTGTTCTGTTCTATTGTCTGATCTGATTTCGAAATGTTTTGTCTTTTTAATGTTTAATTGTTGTTTTTTCAAATGTTTTAGCGGCTTGTTTGAAAAATTTCTTTTTCTTTCTCAATGTTTAATTTTTCGATTAAATCTTTGTTAAGGTTTTTCTTTTTAAATGTTTTACCACCTTTTAATGTTTAATTTTCTTTTTAAATGCTTCATTGTATTTTCTGTTTAATTCCTATTTAAAATTTTATTGTCTTTAAGATTTAATTTTCTAATTAAACATTTAATTTTTTAATTAAATGTTTTGACTTTTAAAGGTTTAATAATCTAATTAAATGTTTTGTATTTTTCTAAATGTGTAATATTCTTGTTTAATTGCATTTTTTAAATGTTTAATTATCTAAAATATTTCATCTTTAATGTTTAATATTTTTGTTTAAAAATTTTTGTTTAATTTCATAATTACATGCTTTGTATCTTCCGTTTAATTATCTAATTAAATATTTTGTCTGTTTAATATCATTTAATTGTATTTAATGTTTAATTTTCTTTTTAAAAGTTTTATTAAATGTTTTTTTCCTTTGGTTTAATTGCTTTTTTAGTGTAGTTTATTTCTTTAATCTAACCCCAACCTTAAAAATGAAATAAACCCTTAAATCACAACAAAAATACTTCTGTTGTCACAATCATGAGTTAGTCAATTATTCAGTTTATCAATTCAGCTTTATTTGTTTAGCACCTTTCACACAGATTACAAAACTAAACAAGCAAAGACAAAAAACTGTGCTAAAACTATGATTAAAACTCAAAAACAAAAAAAAAAAAAAAAGATGTAACATGGTAATAAAATCTGGTGTGTCCAGGGGATGGAGGGAGTTTATTGAAGTCTTCTTGGGCTCACATGGTAAATCATTTAATATATAAACTTGATATTCAGTCTAAGGAAACTGCAGAGCGACAGAAGAACCAACAATATCTCCTGTTTTCTCCTTTAATGAGTCGACTCTTCTTGTGCTTTCAGACCAAAGAACTACAGACTCTTCACAACCTGCTCAAACTCTTGGTACAGGACCTCACCACACGGGTCAAGAAGGTTTCCATCTCATTTCTACTCTGAAGCTCACCTTCTCCTGCTCAACCTGCTGACAAATGTTTCTGCTGCTCTAAAGTCTGGTCTCCAGAACTTCCTAAAAACTCTCAAAGTCTCTTCTGCTGCAGGCTGCTTTGTAGAACTGTTGCACAAAACCTCACTAAACGACATGGAGGGGCCTCAAGATAGTCGTCCAAATGAAACCGTACAAAAACCAAACTAGCACAACCCAAACACTAAAGTCTCCTGCAGCCTACCAGAGAACCTCTGAGAACAGAGAATCAGGACAGGAACTCTTACCTTCTGGACAACCAACGTTGGTTCACAAACAGGAATACAGAATGTGTCTGACCAAAAACCTCTAAAGACTCACTACAGCCAAGATAAAGACACAACTCAGCTGCACCAAATCCACTAATCACTGCAAACATTAGCACCATGTGCTAACTGGCTAAAGAACCTCATTTACCAAGACAACTATCCAGTACAAAGCCCTAAAACACACCAAGAAACACATTAAAGACGATTTTACTGCTGGAAGCTGCAAGCCAACGCCTAAAGAACAAACTAAAGCAATGGAGCCAAACCCGGTTCACTGGTGAAGAAGAGGAAATGTTTGTCTGCAGGTAAATAAAGCAGGAAGACACTGAGCTGCTCAGGTGTTCCTGATAACACCAAGCAGCCACCTGGGCAGCTGCTCAGGTGTTCCTGATAACACCAAGCAGCCACCTGGACAGCCAATAGGAACACAGCTTACTGGAAGTCCAGAGGGCTGGGTTAGTGAAGGAAATTTAATTTAAAGTTGAAGCAGAAAGTTAACAAAGAAAGTTGAAAACCACCTTCTGATCCCTGAAATCTATGAGTTTTCACACAAAGAACACCTGAACATGTCAAACTGGTTCCATAGTAGAACCATCATTGTAAAAACGTCATAGTATGGTGTGTTGCTCAAAAAACATTAGGACCCGGCTGTCAGGGGACAAACATGTAAGAAACATGAGAACAGAGAGAACCCAACCAGTAGGTCACAGTTTATCATCCCCCAGTCATCTCCTGAAGTCCATATGGTGAGAGACATCAGTATCTGGTTGTTAATTTACCAGAGGATGCTTATAATCATGCTGATGTGGTCTGTACTCTACAGTATTTTAGTGACTCAATAAATGCCTAAGTTGTTTTTTTTTAAAAATGTTTTTTATTTTTTTTGTTTTTTTTATACATTATTTTTATATGTATATTTTTGCCTTTACAATACAAAAACAACAAAAATTGTACATTTAACAACAGAAAGATGAGGTCATCATAACAGTCAGGGAGTTCGCCAGCATGTAAAATTAAGCTTGCAGAGGTATAAAACAATATATAAATGGAAAATGAGGTGGGTTACATCAGGATCAGGGTATACAAGTCCATGTTTCTTTCAGGTCCTTTCTTTTGAGTCCTTGATGGTTAGTTAAATCCAGAAAAACAAATAACAGATAAACTAATCAAAATATATTTTTAAAAAAACAGGAGAATGGGTTTTTGTAAACACGGCTGAGGTAAACCAAAGCAGGAACATCAACATCCCTCCCGGTTGTAATATGACATCCAGTTTTTCCAATATTTTTCTCCCTTTTTGGTGGTGTATCTTAAGGAAAATTTCATTTGTTCCATATTATGGATGTCCTGAATTATTTTTTTCCATTCAGTGATTGTTGGAGATTCTTTATTCAGCCATTTTTTAGTGATTGCTTTTTTACTACCAGCCAATAAAATCTGCAATAAATATCTCTCTCCTTTCTGGAGCCCACCTGGTAAATTTCCTAAATATATTACGTCAAAGGTAAAATTGATCTCTGGTGTGATGATAAGTCTCATTGCAGTCACAACATCCATCCAATAGGAGGAAATAACAGGACAATCCCAGGATATATGGAAATGCCCTGCAGAGTTACCACCACACAATCTCCAACACTGTCCATATTCAGGTATATTATTTTGTAATTGCTTAATTTTGGGGGTGATAAAGAACCTCAAAATATTTTTCCAAGTAAATTCTCTCCACAAATGCGAACTAGAGGTAGTGGATTGTGTTTTACATATATTTAACCATTCCTCTTCAGTTAACTTTACATTTGCCTCTTTCTCCCATCTGGTTTTAACATACATTGTAGAGAGCCCTCTTTCTTGTTGCAGGGATGAGTAGATTCAAGAAATATTTTTTTTTGTTAGTTTTACCATTAATAACGTCAACAAAAATATTAATCAGGCATTTTCCTCTCTCCTCAGTATTTTTAATATGTTTGTCAAAGTAAGATCTTAACTGTAAATATCTGTAGAAGTCTTGCTTCTCTAAGTTATACATTTTTATAAGTTGTTGAAAAGTCTTCAGATCCCCCTTGTTGGAAATAGTGCAGTAAGACATGATCCCTCTGCTGATCCATTGCTTAAATCTACTGTCCATTTTAGCTGCTTCAAAATCAGAATCATAAGCAATCCAGCGTAATATTTTTGTTGATTCTTCAAATTTTTGATCTTTACATTTTTTATACCAAATGTTTAATGGGACAGTACTCCAATCGGGGAGTTTATCTAGGCCTTTCTTTTGAAGGTTCCTGTCTCCTAGTATAGATGCTAGTGGTTCATCTATTTGGGTTTGCTCCAAATCTTTCCATTTTGTTTCAATGTTAGGATCACACCAGCAGACTGATGACCGCAGTTGTGCTGCTCTGTAATAATCTTCAACGCATGGCAGTGCCATCCCACCTTTGTCTTTAGGAAGCTGCAATGTCTGTAATTTTACTCTTGGTCTTTTCTTTTCCCAAATAAAATTCAAGATTAATCTGTTCCATTCAGTGAACTGTTTAGCGGGTATCTCCACAGGTAGAGACTGAAAGAGAAAGAGTAGTCTGGGTAGTATATTCATTTTAATAATATCTATTCGATTGTATATATTCATAGGAAGTAATGACCAGCGGTTTAAATCATTTTTATTATCAATCGTTAAAGGTGGGTAATTATGAACATATATCTGTAATAAATCCTTAGGTATGTTTATGCCTAAATATTTAATAACTGAGTTTTTCCATTTAAATTTACTAATTTTTTGAATGTTTTTGGGTGCGAGGTAGTTGAAGGAGAGGGTTTGAGTTTTATGCAAATTTAACTTGTAGCCGGAGTATAAACCAAGTGTTTCAAGCAGGGCTAATAATTGAGGCAGAGATTTATTTGGATCAGTGAGTGTTAAAAGAATATCATCAGCGTAAGCACATATTTGATGTTGCTCATCTCCAATTACAACACCTGATATGTCTTTGTCTTCTCTGATAGCCTGTATCAGAGGTGCTATAAATAGGGCGAACAGGGTGGGGCACCCCTGTCTCCATCCTCTTTGGAGGGATATAGTTTTGGATATATTACCATTAATTTTAATTCTGGCTGTTGGTGAGCTGTATAAGGATTTAAAGTAATTCACCACCTGAGTATTAAAGCCAAATCTCTGAAGAACAAGTTATAAGTACTGCCATCGGACTGAGTCAAAAGCCTTTTCGGCATCCAGACTGATAACTACTGATTCACAATTAGTATTTTTCATATAACTAATTACATGGAGTGCCTGCTTAACATTATCCTGCGTCTGTCTATTCTTCACAAAACCTGTCTGGTCTGTGTCGATTAAGTCAGAAATAATATCTTCCATCTGTTTTGCTAAGATTGAAGCATATAATCTATGTTCAAAACAGATATAGGTCTATATGAGTTACATTCAGTCTTATCTTTACCGGGTTTAGGAATTATTGAGATGACTGCCTGTCTCCAGGATAATGGAGTCTCTCCTCCTTTAAGAACATAATTAAAACAATCTTTAAGGGTTGGCACTAAGATTGCTCTGAAGCACTTATACCATTCTGATGGACAGCCATCAGCGCCTGGCATTTTATTTGTCTTCAATCTTGATATCGCTTTATTTATTTCGTTTTCTGTTATTTCTTGGGTTAACACTTTATTTTGCTTTGTTTCAATAGATGGTAAATCTGAAGATGTCAGAAACCTAGACACTTCAAGTTCAGCTGCTTGTGGCTGTGCATATAATTTTGTATAATACTTTTAAAAGGAATTTTGTATGTCATCTGATTCATAACACAACTTATTATTGTCAGGATCCTTCACTTTAGCTATCAGTCTGTCCACCTGTTGTCTTCTGATTCTCCAAGCCAGCAATTTTTTAGATTTTGTGCTGTTTTCATAATAGCTCTGTTTTATAAACTTTGCTTTATTCTCTATCTGTTTTTCATAGATATTAATTAATGTTTGTTTTGTTTCTTCTATTTGATTTAAGGTATTAGTGTCATTACCTTCCATATGTTTGCTCTCCAAAGATTTAAGCCTCATGGTCAGGTCTTTAATTTGTTTCTCCTTTTCCCTTTTCTTCCGGGTTGACCACATAATGAACTTGCCCCTAAGGACAGCTTTAGCAGCGTCCCACAGAATGCTAGGAGACACAGCTCCATTATCATTATTGGTCATATATTCTTTAAATTCATTCTCCATAAACGTCTGAAAGTTGGTGTCATTAAGACAACCTGTGTTCAGTCTCCATAAGGTCTCTTTTGGTTTGTTGCTTAAATGAAGTGTCAAATACACCCCAGCGTGGTCAGATATATCTTTTACTCCAATGTCACATTTTATAACTCTATTTCTGCCTATATTAAACATTAAAAAAAATTGTCTATTTGTGAATAAACCCTGTGTGGGGAGGAGAAAAAAGTAAAACACTTTTCGTGTGGATGTGTCCCTCTCCATATATCAATCATTCCTATTTCTTTTAATAGTTTTCTGACATATAATGCTTCCGGTTGCATCTTTTTTGTCTGGTTTGTGGAGTCCAAAGAAGGGTTCAAGCAGACATTCCAGTCACCTCCACAGATTAGGACTCCTGAGGCTTCCTCCGATATTAAATTGAAGATCTTTTTTATCAATTGTTTATCATAACCAGGTGATCTGTAAACATTCAGGAGTGTGGCCTCTTTTTGATCAATGAAACATTTGACCAGTAAATACTGTTCCTCTTTATCTGTTATCTGAGATATAAACTGAAAGTTTACTCTATTTGATATTAGGATTGCGATGCCTCTCTTATTCCCTTTTTCAAAGGATGAATAATATGTGTTTCTAAATCCTAATTTTTCGATTTTTTATGCTCTAACTGGGGTAGGTGTGTTTCTTGCAAAAAAATAATATCTTGTTTTTCTCGTTTCATTTTACCAATTGTCTTTTTTCTTTTTATAGGATTATGCAACCCGTTCACATTAAGCGTGATTATTTTATATCCCTCATTCTGCATCAAAATCAGTATATAACTAGAACTTCAACAACATCTCTGAATTCCCTGCGATGACCTGAACAGAAAAAGAACATCTGTCTGCATATTAACTTAAACCTTGAACAGGAACAATTCAGAACAAACTTCCATTTGTGAAGTATGGTCTCAACTTCTATTTTAGAGGTGGAAGCCCTCAGATTAGAAGGGTCCCCTCCAAGTGCAGACTGCCATCTCCCACAAAACAAAAATGGAGCAGTGCACATTAGAGAATCAGAAAGCAGACCCCAAGGTGGTTAGTTTTAATCATTATACAATCCTAACAGGAAATATGGCTTTACCTTTGTGTTTCACACTTTACTTACTTATGCTATTTGAGTGATCCCTCATTCATTTATAACATGGGAAAGTTCTTACGAAGTGCTAGTGTTGTGCCGAAATCCTTTCAGTTTTTCCCGGATGTCTCTCAGCCTCCTGTCCCGGTGTCGGCGTGAAGCTGCACCTGCAGTTTCCCAGGGCGGCTGACTGGCTCTCGTCATGGGTGCATCATCAGTAGGGAGACATTCACCGGTGGTATCTGGGAGTAGTCCTCTTTTTATCAAGTCAGCTGTTGCCTCTGATGCGCTGTTGTAAACAACGGGGCCGGTTTTGAAGTGAACTCTGAGTCGGGCTGGGTGGAGAGTCTGGAAACGGAGAGTCTTTTCTTTTAATGTTTTTCCGATGGTAGAGTACGCCTTTCTTTTCATTATTATTTCGGTTGGATAGTCTTGCTCGAAAAACACTCGTTTGCCGTCGTAAAAGATTTGTCTTTTTTTCCAAGCATTGGGAGTATCATCTCTTTGGTTTTATACTCCAAGAAATAGATAAGGATCGAAATTGGACTAGAGCCCGCGGGGGGTTTGGCTCCGAGGGACCGGTAGCAGCGTTGGATGCCGAGAGAGGCGTCAGGAAGGTGCAGCTCAGCTTTCAAAAGTTTGTGATAAAGTCCTGGACATTTTCACCCTCGGCGTCTTCAGGAATGCCGTGGATACGTATATTATTTCTACGCGAACGTGCCTCCAGGTCCGTCAATTTCGCTTGTAAAGAGTCTTGTTGTTCCAAGGCGTGGATCAGCAACTCTTTAGTTTCGGTGCTCCCCCGTTCCACCTCGGCCAATCTCTGCTCCGCCTGCTCGACTCGATCCGTTATGTTTTTTAGGTCAGTGGCAATAGTATTTAGTTTCAGACTAACCTCTCCTCTGAAATCGCCGAGTTCACTTTTCAGTTGTCCAATGTTTTCAGTCAGTTCTTTCACATCCACTCGGCCCGCCGGTATTTCAGCGATGATGTTAGCTTGGATAGCCTCCATGTCCGTGTGCACACTAGCTTCGTTAGCCCCGCAACCTAATTTCACACTGTCACTCGATGAAAAATCACTCGTCTCCACGTTTTGCCGAGATTTTCCTTTTGCTTTCTGTTTATTCCCCCCTTTCATGCTACGTTCCACGGCTAGTTTATCAAAAAGTTGTATAATTCTTCAGGGGGAATAAGACCACCTGGGAGCCTACAAATTATGCTGTTACTCACGTCTCCGTCATACCGGAAGTCCGTTTTTTAGTTTTTAATAAACAATTACTAGCCTGTATGTAATCAATACATGGCCTTTGCCTATCTTAAGAAAAATTCACTCAGAACTCTGATATGTTAACGGTATGCATACACACAAAAATAAGTTAATACATTAACTGTGTTAAGATTTAGATTAAAAAAAGTTGTTTATGTTTTTGCAGAATCCAGTATTGCTCACTGGTTGGTCATTACATTTTGTTAGTTTGATTTCACTGTTTAAAATGAGGCCACCTCTTTTCAGACAGAACCTGTGATAATAAAACAATACAAAAATTTTTAGTTCCAATAAAGCACTTAAAGCTTTAAGTATGGCTAAATGTTTTTTTCAAAATTAAATATATCACTCCTTAGGTGGTAGTGGCCCCAAGTTCAGTAAAGTTGGAAAGATATTCACAGATTCGGACTTCCAGCATCAATAACTCATTAGATATAGGTTGTCAAAACATAAACGGTGCCTCTTTCCCATTGTTGCAAGGCAGACAATGTGCTACAAGCCCAGTTTTATCAAAAGTAGCTGTCTTTCAAGCTACAGGAATAACATTGGTGTCTCTGGAGTGAACAGGGTCCGTCTGCAATTTGCAAAACCACTGCAACAGTAAAGAGAGACAAATATTCAATAACTTCACTCTTATACATTGTAGTGTCACTAAAATCACTGCAGCCTTCAACTGGCTCCTGTTGACAAAGTGTCTTAACAGAAATGTAAATGCTGTAATTTGATTCTTTTAATGAACCATGTAACTTGAATGGATGTGATGCTGGTGTGACCACAGTGCACACATCTGATGTTGCTCACAGTGGTCCAAGGGACGCTCAGGAAGTTTGTGTGTTTGCTCAGACTCATGAAAAATTAGAGGGAACATTGCTCATAACTGAATAGTGTTAAGATGTGACAGCTGCATCCAGGTGCTGTGAGGGGTAATATGTTTTTTAAGAACTTAAACTAAACAGCATAAGGAAAGTGAGAAGGTACAGGGAAGAAAATGCTCCAACATACAGTAGAGAAATGTGTATAAATACAGAGAAACTTGAGCTCTTACCACACCACTGGTGTGTGACGGAGGCTAAAAATTGCCACCACGTGATCACCTTTGTTTACAGTGATCACACAGAGGTAGCACAGTTAATATGGCAATCGTGTGGCAGTGTTTGAAAATGCTACAAGCAGTTTGTCTTAATAGATGGTAGAGTTCACAGTAAATAATTACTCAAATTTTTTTTTATATATATATATATATATATATATATATATATATGTTTAGTTAGTGTTTTTAATTCAACTTAAGCAATATATAAGATGGAATGTGGTGATACAGAGATGTGGAAAAGAAAAAAAAAGAAACAGAGGGGCAGTTTTAAAAGATGTCACATGACACGAGAAATATAAGGGTCGAGAGAGCCCAGGAGAGAGTGAAAAACAGGGAGGGTACAGAGAAAAATGACTGAGAGATGATAACAGATGACAAGAAACTCATTATAGCATAAAAGAGGAACAGCAGATTTACAAAGTGAGGGATTCGAAGAAGACAGACATGCAGAAAAAGAGGGAGCCAATATGTAGAATAGGGGAAGTGAAAGAGAGCGGGTATGGAGACAGACCAGGCAACGTGATGCATCATGTGATTGAGCTATGATCAGACACACAAACACACAAAAAGATAATAACACACACACACTAAGAACCTTCGGATCACTACGGCTGATTCAACAACATTTGCTTCTAGCTTAAAGGCACAACGGTTGATGTATATGTTCAATTTAACCCTCTGAATTGTTTCTTAGCTCATGTCCAATTTTTACTCAACACTATAAATTCTTGCACCTTTATTGAAACAGAACAACAGGAAATACTGCTCTCTAGAAGTAGAGAGGTGTCAAAAATGTGGTCTGTGCAGTATGGCACAGTTATAGTGCCATAAATCATAAAAAGTAAAAATAAAAGTCTAATTTCGAGGATTATTCATTTTTCAAAAATTGAAACAACCTGGAATCAGCATTTTTAGTTTGTCTGTACACAGCCTGTAGTTAATCTACAAAAGCTTTTGAATTTTGGTCACATGGGTGTTGGAAGCAGCTGAGTCATGGATATGACGAGGAGTGTGGAATGTTCCGTTGTTTGTACAGAATCTGGTTACTGCAAATGCTTTATTTTTTGGCAAATTTTGTAGAACAAGAAAAGCACTCAAAAAGCACAGTACTCCGCTAGGGCTCCTAAGTCTTTGCATCATTTCCAACGGATGAAAACTTTAATAAAAAATGACCTTGCATTGAGCACAGGTGTGTGTTATCCATGTGTACGTTATGTATGGATACCGGATCACGTGATCTAAATATGTAGCTGACGGCGGGAATTGATGAGACTCGGAAACACCCCCACAATTTAATCAATTGTTTGTTGTGTCATTTCCAACGGATAAGTCCCGATAAATCCGCAATGGTTGATTTGTAGTAGATCTCAATCATGTGATCGTCAGCAGGCAGCTGACGTTGTGTTCACTTGTTGTCATAGTTACAGTGACGCCGTGCCGCTATCTCGCAATACAGAAATCTTTAACAAATCCGTGGATCCAGACTATACACCGTATCACTGCCAAAATCTAATCACTTGGTCCTTGTGTCATTTCTGACCTTCCCTGAAAATTTCATCCAAATCTGCTAGTCCGTTTTTGGGTAATGTTGCTAACAGACAGACAGACGGACAGACAAACATACGCAAATCGTCACAGGTGATTCTTTCAAGGATTGTCTTAAAGTCAGAGATGTGACAATTCTGTTTTTAAATTTTCTGGCTCTGATAAAAGGAATAAATTTGACTTTTTTTTAAAGTTGTTTTTGGCCTTTTGGCTTTATTAGATAGGTGCAGTGTAGAGGTAGACAGGAAAGGAGGGAGAAAAATGGGGGGAGGACATGCAGTAAAATGACATCAACAGGACTCGAACCCAGGCTGCTGCTTTAGGTACTAGCCCCTGTTCATGGGTCGCACACTCAACCAGTTGAGCTATTCGGGCACCAGTGAATTCTGGGGTTACGAGATTTAAGGCTTAAAAAAATAGAACACAAAAAATTAGAAATATCATAGCGCTTAAAATTAAATAATTTTGGAACACATGGACCAGAAGGAGCTAAAAACACACCTTCAGAATATGGTGCAAATATATACATACTGCATGGTCACACACAGGAACAATTCAATTCAATTCAATTTTATTTATATAGCGCCAATTACAGTCAAATTGTCTCGAGACGCTTTACAGAACCCATATGCCTGACACACATATGAGCACACAGTGTACTCGCACATATGCACAAAGGGACATCAAACATACACACATAACATAATGAAAAGCACACAAAGAGACATGCATATATATAAATAAAGGTGCAGACAGATGTACAAAGAAAAGTAAGTCAGTGCACACAAACACACCCACGCACATTTGCTGCAGATAATTCCATGTCGATACTATCATTATTAGATTGGACACACTGGTTATATTCAAATTTCTGTATTAGAAAAAAAGTGAAACTGCAGCTCAGCTAACATTAACCTCCAGCTGTTGGTGCTGCCTGAATATCTGATGGCTGACCCCTGTGTGTTTGATGCCAACACTCCACAGAGCGGGTGAATGTAGCAGAATGGTTAATGCTGGCTCTAGTTTGTGGGTAACTCGTGGGTAACGACCTTTCACCCGCTGATAAACGCTGCCTAAAGGAAAGAAAAGCAGCTTTAATTTGAAGTGAAGCAATATTTTTTTATGTTAATGAGTGTTTGAACAAGCTGAGCTGCTGACAGTTGTAGAGTGAAGTCACTGCTGAAACGCACACAAGATACAAAGATAACCACAGCTTCAGAAACACACACACACTCTCACATGCACATGTCACAGTTTACCTGAGCTATCAGGCCAAAGACAGAAGAACACTCCCTTCCTCTCTTTTATCACCTGCCCCATCTTTTATAACACAGACCTATCACATTTCTGCATTTGTGTGTATGTGTGTGTATGTGTGTGTGTGTGTGTGTGTGTGTGTGTGCATGTGTGTGTGCATGTGTGTGTGAAAAGCCAAGCCCGTACGAAAGCTATCAGTGTGAATTTATGTCTTCTAGAAACGTGGGAGGTCATTATCAGTTTTATTCAGTTAGAAAGACAAAAAAGACAAAGAATGGTCACCAAGAATAAAAGATAAAGAACAAAACAACTGAATGAGTGACAGAAAGACATAGAAAAAGTTGAAAAATGAAAATGAATGAAACCAAGCAAGAACAAAAAAAAGAAGCCAATGTGAGGTGATGTCTTAGTTCCTCTTTTTTTTCTGTGTGATTTTCAGCGTGTGTGCACGTGCGTGTTTAATGGGATTTGGGTCGGAGTGTTAATCTGATAAAGCCAGATGACATTAGAAAGACTTAGAAATGACACGGACACACATATAAGGCAGCTCACTTCCTTGTCATCTCGACCCAATCTCCCCTTTAAATATTGTTTAACCTTTATTTATCATGTTGCGGTTGACAGAGCACACACACAGTGTTCTCACTACGCCCCACCACACACACACACGCTTCAATATGAAAGTCAGTTTGTCTAATTAATGTCTTGATTTAAAGGACAATTTGCGGATTATTAAAGTAAATCAGTCTCTCATGTAGCTACTGCCTCCTTTGGGGCAAGAAGTACTAAAAACCCCACAGACCTTCAGTTTCCATACATATGTCATTGAGGCATATTTACTGTAATGGCTAAAATGAGAGTGATATTTTCTGGAAAGAATCTCCCAATATCTTTACAGCAAAAGTAATTATTATATATTATAATATTATAGCCCGTGGCATTGACATTGAAGGTCTTCCCTATTATCCTGTCTTCTTTTCTGTTTACCTATTGAATAAAAACAACTTCGAAAAAAACATCATAGTTTAGTATGTCGTCCAAAATGTGACAAAAACGTCATAGCTTAGTATGTCGTCCAAAATGTGACAAAAATGTCATAGGTTAGTATATCGGCCAAAATATGACAAAAACGTCATAGCGTAGTATGTCGTCCAAAATGTGACAAAGATGTCATAGGTTAGTATATCGGCCAAAATATGACAAAAACGTCATAGCGTAGTATGTCGTCCAAAATATGACAAAAATGTCATAGCTTAGTAGGTCGTCCAAAATATGGCAAAAATGTCATAGTTTAGTATGTCGTCCAAAATGTGACAAAAACGTCATAGTTTAGTATGTCGTCCAAAATATGACAAAAACGTCATAGTTTAGTATGTCGTCCAAAATGTGGAAAAAATGTCATAGTTTAGTATGTCGTCCAAAATGTGGAAAAAATGTCATAGTTTAGTATGTCGTCCAAAATGTGACAAAAACGTCATAGTTTAGTATGTCGTCCAAAATGTGACAAAAACGTCATAGTTTAGTATGTCGTCCAAAATCTGGAAAAAATGTCATAGTTTAGTATGTCGTCCAAAATGTGACAAAAATGTCATAGTTTAGTATGTCGTCCAAAATGTGGAAAAAACGTCATAGTTTAGTATGTCGTCCAAAATATGACAAAAACGTCATAGTTTAGTATGTTGTCCAAAATGTGACAAAAAACGTCATAGTTTAGTATGTCGTCCAAAATGTGACAAAAACGTCATAGCTTAGTATGTCGTCCAAAATGTGACAAAAATGTCATAGGTTAGTATATCGGCCAAAATATGACAAAAACATCATAGCGTAGTATGTCGTCCAAAATGTGACAAAAATGTCATAGTTTAGTAGGTCGTCCAAAATATGGCAACAATGTCTTAGTTTAGTATGTCGTCCAAAATGTGACAAAAATGTCATAGTTTAGTATGTCGTCCAAAATATGACAAAAACGTCAGTTTAGTACGTCGTCCAAAATATGGCAAAAATGTCATAGTTTAGTATGTCGTCCAAAATGTGGAAAAAACGTCATAGTTTAGTATGTCGTCCAAAATGTGACAAAAACGTCATAGTTTAGTATGTCGTCCAAAATGTGACAAAAACGTCATAGTTTAGTATGTCGTCCAAAATGTGGGAAAAATGTCATAGTTTAGTATGTCGTCCAAAATGTGACAAAAAATGTCATAGTTTAGTATGTCGTCCAAAATGTGGAAAAAACGTCATAGTTTAGTATGTCGTTCAAAATATGACAAAAACGTCATAGTTTAGTATGTCGTCCAAAATATGACAAAAACGTCATAGTTTAGTATGTCGTCCAAAATATGACAAAAACGTCATAGTTTAGTATGTCGTCCAAAATGTGACAAAAACGTCATAGTTTAGTATGTCGTCCAAAATCTGACAAAAATGTCATAGTTTAGTATGTCGTCCAAAATGTGACAAAAATGTCATAGTTTAGTAGGTCGTCCAAAATGTGGAAAAAATGTCATAGTTTAGTATGTCGTCCAAAATGTCACAGAAAACGTCATAGTTTAGTATGTCGTCCAAAATGTGACAAAAATG